>NW_027460477.1:0-71625 GCF_050947875.1 Dermacentor variabilis | reverse complement strand
CCCGCACATGGATTTGTGCCAAAACGCGTTTAAGCATGCGCATGCATCTTTTGGTAGACGCGGACGCAGTTTTCTGCAAAACCACACGATAGGCATGCAAATGGTGCTTTTTGGCAGAACGCGCGTGTGGATTTCTACCAAACGACGTGAAAAGCATGCCGATGCTGCTCTTTTTAGCACCCGCACATGGATTTGTGCCAAAACGCGTTTTTAGCATGCGCATGCATCTTTTGGTAGACGCGGACGCAGTTTTCTGCAAAACCACACGATATGCATGCAAATGGTGCTTTTCGCAGAACGCGCGTGTGGATTTCTACCAAACGACGTTGAAAAGCATGCCGATGCTGCTCTTTTTAGCACCCGCACATGGATTTGTGCCAAAACGCGTTTTAAGCATGCGCATGCATCTTTTGGTAGACGCGGACGCAGTTTTCTGCAAAACCACACGATATGCATGCAAATGGTGCTTTTGGCAGAACGCGCGCGTGGATTTCTACCAAACGACGTGAAAAGCATGCCGACGCTGCTCTTTTTAACATCCGCATATGAATTTGTGCCAAAGCGCGTTTTAAGCATGCGCATGCATCTTTTGGTAGACGCGGACGCAGTTTTCTGCAAAACCACACGATATGCATGCAAATGGTGCTTTTGGCAGAACGCGCGTGTGGATTTCTACCAAACGACGTGAAAAGCATGCCGATGCTGCTCTTTTTAGCACCCGCACATGGATTTGTGCCAAAACGCGTTTTAAGCATGCGCATGCATCTTTTGGTAGACGCGGACGCAGTTTTCTGCAAAACCACACGATAGGCATGCAAATGGTGCTTTTGGCAGAACGCGCGCGTGGATTTCTACAAACGACGTGAAAAGCATGCCGATGCTGCTCTTTTTAGCACCCGCACATGGATTTGTGCCAAAACGCGTTTTTAGCATGCACATGCATCTTTTGGTAGACGCGGACGCAGTTTTCTGCAAAACCACACGATATGCATCAAATGGTGCTTTTGGCAGAACGCGCGTGTGGATTTCTACCAAACGACGTGAAAAGCATGCCGATGCTGCTCTTTTTAACATCCGCACATGGATTTGTGCCAAAGCGCGTTTTAAGCATGCGCATGCATCTTTTGGTAGACGCGGACGCAGTTTTCTGCAAAACCACACGATAGGCATGCAAATGGTGCTTTGGCAGAACGCGCGTGTGGATTTCTACCAAACGACGTGAAAAGCATGCCGATGCTGCTCTTTTTAACATCCGCACATGGATTTGTGCCAAAGCGCGTTTTAAGCATGCGCATGCATCTTTTGGTAGACGCGGACGCAGTTTTCTGCAAAACACACGATAGGCATGCAAATGGTGCTTTTTGGCAGAACGCGCGTGTGGATTTCTACCAAACGACGTGAAAAGCATGCCGATGCTGCTCTTTTTAGCACCGCACATGGATTTGTGCCAAAATGCGTTTTTAGCATGCGCATGCATCTTTTGGTAGACGCGGACGCAGTTTTCTGCAAAACCACACGATATGCATGCAAATGGTGCTTTTCGCAGAACGCGCGTGTGGATTTCTACCAACGACGTGAAAAGCATGCCGATGCTGCTCTTTTTAACATCCGCACATGGATTTGTGCCAAAGCGCGTTTTAAGCATGCGCATGCATCTTTTGGTAGACGCGGACGCAGTTTTCTGCAAAACCACACGATATGCATGCAAATGGTGCTTTGGCAGAACGCGCGCGTGGATTTCTACCAACGACGTGAAAAGCATGCGATGCTGCTCTTTTTAACATCCGCACATGGATTTGTGCCAAAGCGCGTTTTTAAGCATGCGCATGCATCTTTTGGTAGACGCGGACGCAGTTTTCTGCAAAACCACACGATAGGCATGCAAATGGTGCTTTTGGCAGAACGCGCGTGTGGATTTCTACCAAACGACGTGAAAAGCATGCCGATGCTGCTCTTTTTAGCACCCGCACATGGATTTGTGCCAAAACGCGTTTTAAGCATGCGCATGCATCTTTTGGTAGACGCGGACGGAGTTTTCTGCAAAACCACACGATAGGCATGCAAATGGTGCTTTTGGCAGAACGCGCGTGTGGATTTCTACCAAACGACGTGAAAAGCATGCCGATGCTGCTCTTTTTAGCACCCGCACATGGATTTGTGCCAAAACGCGTTTTAAGCATGCGCATGCATCTTTTGGTAGACGCGGACGCAGTTTTCTGCAAAACCACACGATATGCATGCAAATGGTGCTTTGGCAGAACGCGCGCGTGGATTTCTACCAAACGACGTGAAAAGCATGCCGATGCTGCTCTTTTTAACATCCCGCACATGGATTTGTGCCAAAACGCGTTTTTTAGCATGCACATGCATCTTTTGGTAGACGCGGACGCAGTTTTCTGCAAAACCACACGATATGCATGCAAATGGTGCTTTTGGCAGAACGCGCGTGTGGATTTCTACCAAACGACGTGAAAAGCATGCCGATGCTGCTCTTTTTAACATCCGCACATGGATTTGTGCCAAAGCGCGTTTTAAGCATGCGCATGCATCTTTTGGTAGACGCGGACGCAGTTTTCTGCAAAACCACACGATAGGCATGCAAATGGTGCTTTTGGCAGAACGCGCGTGTGGATTTCTACCAAACGACGTGAAAAGCATGCCGATGCTGCTCTTTTTAGCACCCGCACATGGATTTGTGCCAAAACGCGTTTTAAGCATGCGCATGCATCTTTTGGTAGACGCGGACGCAGTTTTCTGCAAAACCACACGATATGCATGCAAATGGTGCTTTTGGCAGAACGCGCGCGTGGATTTCTACCAAACGACGTGAAAAGCATGCCGATGCTGCTCTTTTTAACATCCGCACATGGATTTGTGCCAAAGCGCGTTTTAAGCATGCGCATGCATCTTTTGGTAGACGCGGACGCAGTTTTCTGCAAACCACACGATAGGCACGCAAATGGTGCTTTTGGCAGAACGCGCGTGTGGATTTCTACCAAACGACGTGAAAAGCATGCCGATGCTGCTCTTTTTAGCACCCGCACATGGATTTGTGCCAAAACGCGTTTTAAGCATGCGCATGCATCTTTTGGTAGACGCGGACGCAGTTTTCTGCAAAACCACACGATATGCATGCAAATGGTGCTTTTGGCAGAACGCGCGCGTGGATTTCTACCAAACGACGTGAAAAGCATGCCGATGCTGCTCTTTTTAACATCCGCACATGGATTTGTGCCAAAGCGCGTTTTAAGCATGCGCATGCATCTTTTGGTAGACGCGGACGCAGTTTTCTGCAAAACCACACGATAGGCATGCGAATGGTGCTTTTGGCAGAACGCGCGTGTGGATTTCTACCAAACGACGTGAAAAGCATGCCGATGCTGCTCTTTTTAGCACCCGCACATGGATTTGTGCCAAAACGCGTTTTTAAGCATGCGCATGCATCTTTTGGTAGACGCGGACGCAGTTTTCTGCAAAACCACACGATATGCATGCAAATGGTGCTTTTGGCAGAACGCGCGCGTGGATTTCTACCAAACGACGTGAAAAGCATGCCGATGCTGCTCTTTTTAACATCCGCACATGGATTTGTGCCAAAGCGCGTTTTAAGCATGCGCATGCATCTTTTGGTAGACGCGGACGCAGTTTTCTGCAAAACCACACGATATGCATGCAAATGGTGCTTTTGGCAGAACGCGCGTGTGGATTTCTACCAAACGACGTGAAAAGCATGCCGATGCTGCTCTTTTTAGCACCCGCACATGGATTTGTGCCAAAACGCGTTTTAAGCATGCGCATGCATCTTTTGGTAGACGCGGACGCAGTTTTTCTGCAAAACCACACGATATGCATGCAAATGGTGCTTTTGGCAGAACGCGCGCGTGGATTTCTACCAAACGACGTGAAAAGCATGCCGATGCTGCTCTTTTTAACATCCGCACATGGATTTGTGCCAAAGCGCGTTTTAAGCATGCGCATGCATCTTTTGGTAGACGCGGACGCAGTTTTCTGCAAAACCACACGATAGGCATGCAAATGGTGCTTTTGGCAGAACGCGCGTGTGGATTTCTACCAAACGACGTGAAAAGCATGCCGATGCTGCTCTTTTAGCACCCGCACATGGATTTGTGCCAAAACGCGTTTTTAGCATGCACATGCATCTTTTGGTAGACGCGGACGCAGTTTTCTGCAAAACCACACGATAGCATCAAATGGTGCTTTTGGCAGAACGCGCGTGTGGATTTCTACAAACGACGTGAAAAGCATGCCGATGCTGCTCTTTTTAACATCCGCACATGGATTTGTGCCAAAGCGCGTTTTAAGCATGCGCATGCATCTATTGGTAGACGCGGACGCAGTTTTCTGCAAAACCACACGATATGCATGCAAATGGTGCTTTTGGCAGAACGCGCGCGTGGATTTCTACCAAACGACGTGAAAAGCATGCGATGCTGCTCTTCTTAGCACCCGCACATGGATTTGTGCCAAAACGCGTTTTAAGCAATGCGCATGCATCTTTTGGTAGACGCGGACGCAGTTTTCTGCAAAACCACACGATATGCATGCAAATGGTGCTTTTGGCAGAACGCGCGCGTGGATTTCTACCAAACGACGTGAAAAGCATGCCGACGCTGCTCTTTTTAACATCCGCATATGGATTTGTGCCAAAGCGCGTTTTAAGCATGCGCATGCATCTTTGGTAGACGCGGACGCAGTTTTTTGCAAAACCGCACGATATGCCTGCAAATGGTGCTTTTGGCAGAACGCGCGTGTGGATTTCTACCAAACGACGTGAAAAGCATGCCGATGCTGCTCTTTTTAACATCCGCACATGGATTTGTGCCAAAGCGCGTTTTAAGCATGCGCATGCATCTTTTGGTAGACGCGGACGCAGTTTTCTGCAAAACCACACGATAGGCATGCAAATGGTGCTTTTGCAGAACGCGCGTGTGGATTTCTACCAAACGACGTGAAAAGCATGCCGATGCTGCTCTTTTTAGCACCCGCACATGGATTTGTGCCAAAATGCGTTTTTAGAATGCGCATGCATCTTTTGGTAGACGCGGACGCAGTTTTCTGCAAAACCACACGATATGCATGCAAATGGTGCTTTTCGCAGAACGCGCGTGTGGATTTCTACCAAACGACGTGAAAAGCATGCCGATGCTGCTCTTTTTAACATCCGCACATGGATTTGTGCCAAAGCGCGTTTTAAGCATGCGCATGCATCTTTTGGTAGACGCGGACGCAGTTTTCTGCAAAACCACACGATATGCATGCAAATGGTGCTTTTGGCAGAACGCGCGCGTGGATTTCTACCAAACGACGTGAAAAGCATGCCGATGCTGCTCTTTTAACATCCGCACATGGATTTGTGCCAAAGCGCGTTTTAAGCATGCGCATGCATCTTTTGGTAGACGCGGACGCAGTTTTCTGCAAAACCACACGATAGGCATGCAAATGGTGCTTTTGGCAGAACGCGCGTGTGGATTTCTACCAAACGACGTGAAAAGCATGCCGATGCTGCTCTTTTTAACATCCGCACATGGATTTGTGCCAAAGCGCGTTTTAAGCATGCGCATGCATCTTTTGGTAGACGCGGACGCAGTTTTCTGCAAAACCACACGATAGGCATGCAAATGGTGCTTTTGGCAGAACGCGCGTGTGGATTTCTACCAAACGACGTGAAAAGCATGCCGATGCTGCTCTTTTTAGCACCCGCACATGGATTTGTGCCAAAACGCGTTTTAAGCATGCGCATGCATCTTTTGGTAGACGCGGACGCAGTTTTCTGCAAAACCACACGATATGCATGCAAATGGTGCTTTTGGCAGAACGCGCGCGTGGATTTCTACCAAAGGACGTGAAAAGCATGCCGATGCTGCTCTTTTTAACATCCGCACATGGATTTGTGCCAAAGCGCGTTTTAAGCATGCGCATGCATCTTTTGGTAGACGCGGACGCAGTTTTCTGCAAACCACACGATAGGCACGCAAATGGTGCTTTTGGCAGAACGCGCGTGTGGATTTCTACCAAACGACGTGAAAAGCATGCGATGCTGCTCTTTTTAGCACCCGCACATGGATTTGTGCCAAAACGCGTTTTAAGCATGCGCATGCATCTTTTGGTAGACGCGGACGCAGTTTTCTGCAAAACCACACGATATGCATGCAAATGGTGCTTTTGGCAGAACGCGCGCGTGGATTTCTACCAAACGACGTGAAAAGCATGCCGATGCTGCTCTTTTTAACATCCGCAGATGGATTTGTGCCAAAGCGCGTTTTAAGCATGCGCATGCATCTTTTGGTAGACGCGGACGCAGTTTTCTGCAAAACCACACGATAGGCATGCGAATGGTGCTTTTGGCAGAACGCGCGTGTGGATTTCTACCAAACGACGTGAAAAGCATGCCGATGCTGCTCTTTTTAGCACCCGCACATGGATTTGTGCCAAAACGCGTTTTAAGCATGCGCATGCATCTTTTGGTAGACGCGGACGCAGTTTTCTGCAAAACCACACGATATGCATGCAAATGGTGCTTTTGGCAGAACGCGCGCGTGGATTTCTACCAAACGACGTGAAAAGCATGCCGATGCTGCTCTTTTTAACATCCGCACATGGATTTGTGCCAAAGCGCGTTTTAAGCATGCGCATGCATCTTTTGGTAGACGCGGACGCAGTTTTCTGCAAAACCACACGATATGCATGCAAATGGTGCTTTTGGCAGAACGCGCGTGTGGATTTCTACCAAACGACGTGAAAAGCATGCCGATGCTGCTCTTTTTAGCACCCGCACATGGATTTGTGCCAAAACGCGTTTTAAGCATGCGCATGCATCTTTTGGTAGACGCGGACGCAGTTTTCTGCAAAACCACACGATATGCATGCAAATGGTGCTTTTGGCAGAACGCGCGCGTGGATTTCTACCAAACGACGTGAAAAGCATGCCGATGCTGCTCTTTTTAACATCCGCACATGGATTTGTGCCAAAGCGCGTTTTAAGCATGCGCATGCATCTTTTGGTAGACGCGGACGCAGTTTTCTGCAAAACCACACGATAGGCATGCAAATGGTGCTTTTGGCAGAACGCGCGTGTGGATTTCTACCAAACGACGTGAAAAGCATGCCGATGCTGCTCTTTTTAGCACCCGCACATGGATTTGTGCCAAAACGCGTTTTTAGCATGCACATGCATCTTTTGGTAGACGCGGACGCAGTTTTCTGCAAAACCACACGATATGCATCAAAATGGTGCTTTTGGCAGAACGCGCGTGTGGATTTCTACCAAACGACGTGAAAAGCATGCCGATGCTGCTCTTTTTAACATCCGCACATGGATTTGTGCCAAAGCGCGTTTTAAGCATGCGCATGCATCTATTGGTAGACGCGGACGCAGTTTTCTGCAAAACCACACGATATGCATGCAAATGGTGCTTTTGGCAGAACGCGCGCGTGGATTTCTACCAAACGACGTGAAAAGCATGCCGATGCTGCTCTTTTTAGCACCCGCACATGGATTTGTGCCAAAACGCGTTTTAAGCATGCGCATGCATCTTTTGGTAGACGCGGACGCAGTTTTCTGCAAAACCACACGATATGCATGCAAATGGTGCTTTTGGCAGAACGCGCGCGTGGATTTCTACCAAACGACGTGAAAAGCATGCCGACGCTGCTCTTTTTAACATCCGCATATGGATTTGTGCCAAAGCGCGTTTTAAGCATGCGCATGCATCTTTTGGTAGACGCGGACGCAGTTTTCTGCAAAACCGCACGATATGCCTGCAAATGGTGCTTTTGGCAGAACGCGCGTGTGGATTTCTACCAAACGACGTGAAAAGCATGCCGATGCTGCTCTTTTTAGCACCCGCACATGGATTTGTGCCAAAACGCGTTTTAAGCATGCGCATGCATCTTTTGGTAGACGCGGACGCAGTTTTCTGCAAAACCACACGATAGGCATGCAAATGGTGCTTTTGGCAGAACGCGCGCGTGGATTTCTACCAAACGACGTGAAAAGCATGCCGATGCTGCTCTTTTTAGCACCCGCACATGGATTTGTACCAAAACGCGTTTTTAGCATGCACATGCATCTTTTGGTAGACGCGGACGCAGTTTTCTGCAAAACCACACGATATGCATCAAAATGGTGCTTTTGGCAGAACGCGCGTGTGGATTTCTACCAAACGACGTGAAAAGCATGCCGATGCTGCTCTTTTTAACATCCGCACATGGATTTGTGCCAAAGCGCGTTTTAAGCATGCGCATGCATCTTTTGGTAGACGCGGACGCAGTTTTCTGCAAAACCACACGATATGCATCAAAATGGTGCTTTTGGCAGAACGCGCGTGTGGATTTCTACCAAACGACGTGAAAAGCATGCCGATGCTGCTCTTTTTAACATCCGCACATGGATTTGTGCCAAAGCGCGTTTTAAGCATGCGCATGCATCTTTTGGTAGACGCGGACGCAGTTTTCTGCAAAACCACACGATAGGCATGCAAATGGTGCTTTTGGCAGAACGCGCGTGTGGATTTCTACCAAACGACGTGAAAAGCATGCCGATGCTGCTCTTTTTAGCACCCGCACATGGATTTGTGCCAAAACGCGTTTTTAGCATGCGCATGCATCTTTTGGTAGACGCGGACGCAGTTTTCTGCAAAACCACACGATAGGCATGCAAATGGTGCTTTTGGCAGAACGCGCGTGTGGATTTCTACCAAACGACGTGAAAAGCATGCCGATGCTGCTCTTTTTAGCACCCGCACATGGATTTGTGCCAAAACGCGTTTTTAGCATGCGCATGCATCTTTTGGTAGACGCGGACGCAGTTTTCTGCAAAACCACACGATATGCATGCAAATGGTGCTTTTGGCAGAACGCGCGCGTGGATTTCTACCAAACGACGTGAAAAGCATGCCGACGCTGCTCTTTTTAACATCCGCATATGGATTTGTGCCAAAGCGCGTTTTAAGCATGCGCATGCATCTTTTGGTAGACGCGGACGCAGTTTTCTGCAAAACCACACGATATGCATGCAAATGGTGCTTTTGGCAGAACGCGCGTGTGGATTTCTACCAAACGACGTGAAAAGCATGCCGATGCTGCTCTTTTTAGCACCCACACATTGATTTGTGCCAAAACGCGTTTTAAGCATGCGCATGCATCTTTTGGTAGACGCGGACGCAGTTTTCTGCAAAACCACACGATAGGCATGCAAATGGTGCTTTTGGCAGAACGCGCGCGTGGATTTCTACCAAACGACGTGAAAAGCATGCCGATGCTGCTCTTTTTAGCACCCGCACATGGATTTGTGCCAAAACGCGTTTTTAGCATGCACATGCATCTTTTGGTAGACGCGGACGCAGTTTTCTTCAAAACCACACGATATGCATCAAAATGGTGCTTTTGGCAGAACGCGCGTGTGGATTTCTACCAAACGACGTGAAAAGCATGCCGATGCTGCTCTTTTTAGCACCCGCACATGGATTTGTGCCAAAACGCGTTTTAAGCATGCGCATGCATCTTTTGGTAGACGCGGACGCAGTTTTCTGCAAAACCACACGATAGGCATGCAAATGGTGCTTTTGGCAGAACGCGCGTGTGGATTTCTACCAAACGACGTGAAAAGCATGCCGATGCTGCTCTTTTTAGCACCCGCACATGGATTTGTGCCAAAACGCGTTTTAAGCATGCGCATGCATCTTTTGGTAGACGCGGACGCAGTTTTCTGCAAAACACACGATAGGCATGCAAATGGTGCTTTTGGCAGAACGCGCGTGTGGATTTCTACCAAACGACGTGAAAAGCATGCCGATGCTGCTCTTTTTAGCACCCGCACATGGATTTGTGCCAAAACGCGTTTTAAGCATGCGCATGCATCTTTTGGTAGACGCGGACGCAGTTTTCTGCATAACCACACGATATGCATGCAAATGGTGCTTTTGGCAGAACGCGCGCGTGGATTTCTACCAAACGACGTGAAAAGCATGCCGATGCTGCTCTTTTTAACATCCGCACATGGATTTGTGCCAAAGCGCGTTTTAAGCATACGCATGCATCTTTTGGTAGACGCGGACGCAGTTTTCTGCAAAACCACACGATAGGCATGCAAATGGTGCTTTTGGCAGAACGCGCGTGTGGATTTCTACCAAACGCCGTGAACAGCATGCCGATGCTGCTCTTTTTAGCACCCGCACATGGATTTGTGCCAAAACGCGTTTTAAGCATGCGCATGCATCTTTTGGTAGACGCGGACGCAGTTTTCTGCAAAACCACACGATAGGCATGCAAATGGTGCTTTGGCAGAACGCGCGCGTGGATTTCTACCAAACGACGTGAAAAGCATGCCGATGCTGCTCTTTTTAGCACCCGCACATGGATTTGTGCCAAAACGCGTTTTTAGCATGCACATGCATCTTTTGGTAGACGCGGACGCAGTTTTCTGCAAAACCACACGATATGCATCAAAATGGTGCTTTTGGCAGAACGCGCGGGTGGATTTCTACCAAACGACGTGAAAAGCATGTCGATGCTGCTCTTTTTAGCACCCGCACATGGATTTGTGCCAAAACGCGTTTTAAGCATGCGCATGCATCTTTTGGTAGACGCGGACGCAGTTTTCTGCAAAACCACACGATAGGCATGCAAATGGTGCTTTTGGCAGAACGCGCGTGTGGATTTCTACCAAACGACGTGAAAAGCATGCCGATGCTGCTCTTTTTAGCACCCGCACATGGATTTGTGCCAAAACGCGTTTTAAGCATGCGCATGCATCTTTTGGTAGACGCGGACGCAGTTTTCTGCAAAACCACACGATAGGCATGCAAATGGTGCTTTTGGCAGAACGCGCGTGTAGATTTCTACCAAACGACGTGAAAAGCATGCCGATGCTGCTCTTTTTAGCACCCGCACATGGATTTGTGCCAAAACGCGTTTTAAGCATGCGCATGCATCTTTTGGTAGACGCGGACGCAGTTTTCTGCAAAACCACACGATATGCATGCAAATGGTGCTTTTGGCAGAACGCGCGCGTGGATTTCTACCAAACGACGTGAAAAGCATGCCGATGCTGCTCTTTTTAGCACCCGCACATGGATTTGTGCCAAAACGCGTTTTAAGCATGCGCATGCATCTTTTGGTAGACGCGGACGCAGTTTTCTGCATAACCACACGATATGCATGCAAATGGTGCTTTTGGCAGAACGCGCGCGTGGATTTCTACCAAACGACGTGAAAAGCATGCCGATGCTGCTCTTTTTAACATCCGCACATGGATTTGTGCCAAAGCGCGTTTTAAGCATACGCATGCATCTTTTGGTAGACGCGGACGCAGTTTTCTGCAAAACCACACGATAGGCATGCAAATGGTGCTTTTGGCAGAACGCGCGTGTGGATTTCTACCAAACGCCGTGAAAAGCATGCCGATGCTGCTCTTTTTACCACCCGCACATGGATTTGTGCCAAAACGCGTTTTTAGCATGCGCATGCATCTTTTGGTAGACGCGGACGCAGTTTTCTGCAAAACCACACGATATGCATGCAAATGGTGCTTTTCGCAGAACGCGCGTGTGGATTTCTACCAAACGACGTGAAAAGCATGCCGATGCTGCTCTTTTTAACATCCGCACATGGATTTGTGCCAAAGCGCGTTTTAAGCATGCGCATGCATCTTTTGGTAGACGCGGACGCAGTTTTCTGCAAAACCACACGATAGGCATGCAAATGGTGCTTTTGGCAGAACGCGCGTGTGGATTTCTACCAAACGACGTGAAAAGCATGCCGATGCTGCTCTTTTTAGCACCCGCACATGGATTTGTGCCAAAACGCGTTTTTAGCATGCACATGCATCTTTTGGTAGACGCGGACGCAGTTTTCTGCAAAACCACACGATAGGCATGCAAATGGTGCTTTTGGCAGAACGCGCGTGTGGATTTCTACCAAACGACGTGAAAAGCATGCCGATGCTGCTCTTTTTAGCACCCGCACATGGATTTGTGCCAAAACGCGTTTTTAGCATGCGCATGCATCTTTTGGTAGACGCGGACGCAGTTTTCTGCAAAACCACACGATATGCATCAAAATGGTGCTTTTGGCAGAACGCGCGTGTGGATTTCTACCAAACGACGTGAAAAGCATGCCGATGCTGCTCTTTTTAACATCCGCACATGGATTTGTGCCAAAGCGCGTTTTAAGCATGCGCATGCATCTTTTGGTAGACGCGGACGCAGTTTTCTGCAAAACCACACGATAGGCATGCAAATGGTGCTTTTGGCAGAACGCGCGTGTGGATTTCTACCAAACGACGTGAAAAGCATGCCGATGCTGCTCTTTTTAGCACCCGCACATGGATTTGTGCCAAAACGCGTTTTAAGCATGGGCATGCATCTTTTGGTAGACGCGGACGCAGTTTTCTGCAAAACCACACGATATGCATGCAAATGGTGCTTTTGGCAGAACGCGCGCGTGGATTTCTACCAACGACGTGAAAAGCATGCCGACGCTGCTCTTTTTAACATCCGCACATGGATTTGTGCCAAAGCGCGTTTTAAGCATGCGCATGCATCTTTTGGTAGACGCGGACGCAGTTTTCTGCAAAACCACACGATATGCATGCAAATGGTGCTTTTGGCAAAACGCGCGTGTGGATTTCTACCAAACGACGTGAAAAGCATGCCGATGCTGCTCTTTTTAGCACCCGCACATGGATTTGTGCCAAAACGCGTTTTAAGCATGCGCATGCATCTTTTGGTAGACGCGGACGCAGTTTTCTGCAAAACCACACGATATGCATGCAAATGGTGCTTTTGGCAGAACGCGCGCGTGGATTTCTACCAAACGACGTGAAAAGCATGCCGATGCTGCTTTTTTTAACATCCGCACATAGATTTGTGCCAAAGCGCGTTTTAAGCATGCGCATGCATCTTTTGGTAGACGCGGACGCAGTTTTCTGCAAAACCACACGATAGGCATGCAAATGGTGCTTTTGGCAGAACGCGCGTGTGGATTTCTACCAAACGACGTGAAAAGCATGCCGATGCTGCTCTTTTTAGCACCCGCACATGGATTTGTGCCAAAACGCGTTTTAAGCATGCGCATGCATCTTTTGGTAGACGCGGACGCAGTTTTCTGCAAAACCACACGATATGCATGCAAATGGTGCTTTTGGCAGAACGCGCGCGTGGATTTCTACCAAACGACGTGAAAAGCATGCCGATGCTGCTCTTTTTAACATCCGCACATGGATTTGTGCCAAAACGCGTTTTAAGCATGCGCATGCATCTTTTGGTAGACGCGGACGCAGTTTTCTGCAAAACCACACGATAGGCATGCAAATGGTGCTTGTGGCAGAACGCGCGCGTGGATTTCTACCAAACGACGTGAAAAGCATGCCGATGCTGCTCTTTTTAGCACCCGCACATGGATTTGTGCCAAAACGCGTTTTTAGCATGCACATGCATCTTTTGGTAGACGCGGACGCAGTTTTCTGCAAAACCACACGATATGCATCAAAATGGTGCTTTTGGCAGAACGCGCGTGTGGATTTCTACCAAACGACGTGAAAAGCATGCCGATGCTGCTCTTTTTAACATCCGCACATGGATTTGTGCCAAAGCGCGTTTTAAGCATGCGCATGCATCTTTTGGTAGACGCGGACGCAGTTTTCTGCAAAACCACACGATATGCATGCAAATGGTGCTTTTGGCAGAACGCGCGTGTGGATTTCTACCAAACGACGTGAAAAGCATGCCGATGCTGCTCTTTTTAGCACCCGCACATGGATTTGTGCCAAAACGCGTTTTTAGCATGCGCATGCATCTTTTGGTAGACGCGGACGCAGTTTTCTGCAAAACCACACGATAGGCATGCAAATGGTGCTTTTGGCAGAACGCGCGTGTGGATTTCTACCAAACGACGTGAAAAGCATGCCGATGCTGCTCTTTTTAGCACCCGCACATGGATTTGTGCCAAAACGCGTTTTAAGCATGCGCATGCATCTTTTGGTAGACGCGGACGCAGTTTTCTGCAAAACCACACGATAGGCATGCAAATGGTGCTTTTGGCAGAACGCGCGTGTGGATTTCTACCAAACGACGTGAAAAGCATGCCGATGCTGCTCTTTTTAGCACCCGCACATGGATTTGTGCCAAAACGCGTTTTAAGCATGCGCATGCATCTTTTGGTAGACGCGGACGCAGTTTTCTGCAAAACCACACGATATGCATGCAAATGGTGCTTTTGGCAGAACGCGCGCGTGGATTTCTACCAAACGACGTGAAAAGCATGCCGATGCTGCTCTTTTTAACATCCGCACATGGATTTGTGCCAAAACGCGTTTTTAGCATGCGCATGCATCTTTTGGTAGACGCGGACGCAGTTTTCTGCAAAACCACACGATATGCATGCAAATGGTACTTTTGGCAGAACGCGCGTGTGGATTTCTACCAAACGACGTGAAAAGCATGCCGATGCTGCTCTTTTTAACATCCGCACATGGATTTGTGCCAAAGCGCGTTTTAAGCATGCGCATGCATCTTTTGGTAGACGCGGACGCAGTTTTCTGCAAAACCACACGATAGGCATGCAAATGGTGCTTTTGGCAGAACGCGCGTGTGGATTTCTACCAAACGACGTGAAAAGCATGCCGATGCTGCTCTTTTTAGCACCCGCACATGGATTTGTGCCAAAACGCGTTTTAAGCATGCGCATGCATCTTTTGGTAGACGCGGACGCAGTTTTCTGCATAACCACACGATATGCATGCAAATGGTGCTTTTGGCAGAACGCGCGCGTGGATTTCTACCAAACGACGTGAAAAGCATGCCGATGCTGCTCTTTTTAACATCCGCACATGGATTTGTGCCAAAGCGCGTTTTAAGCATGCGCATGCATCTTTTGGTAGACGCGGACGCAGTTTTCTGCAAAACCACACGATAGGCATGCAAATGGTGCTTTGGCAGAACGCGCGTGTGGATTTCTACCAAACGACGTGAAAAGCATGCCGATGCTGCTCTTTTTAGCACCCGCACATGGATTTGTGCCAAACGCGTTTTTAGCATGCGCATGCATCTTTTGGTAGACGCGGACGCAGTTTTCTGCAAAACCACACGATATGCATGCAAATGGTGCTTTTCGCAGAACGCGCGTGTGGATTTCTACCAAACGACGTGAAAAGCATGCCGATGCTGCTCTTTTTAGCACCCGCACATGGATTTGTGCCAAAACGCGTTTTAAGCATGCGCATGCATCTTTTGGTAGACGCGGACGCAGTTTTCTGCAAAACCACACGATATGCATGCAAATGGTGCTTTTGGCAGAACGCGCGCGTGGATTTCTACCAAACGACGTGAAAAGCATGCCGACGCTGCTCTTTTTAACATCCGCATATGGATTTGTGCCAAAGCGCGTTTTAAGCATGCGCATGCATCTTTTGGTAGACGCGGACGCAGTTTTCTGCAAAACCACACGATATGCATGCAAATGGTGCTTTTGGCAGAACGCGCGTGTGGATTTCTACCAAACGACGTGAAAAGCATGCCGATGCTGCTCTTTTTAGCACCCGCACATGGATTTGTGCCAAAACGCGTTTTAAGCATGCGCATGCATCTTTTGGTAGACGCGGACGCAGTTTTCTGCAAAACCACACGATAGGCATGCAAATGGTGCTTTTGGCAGAACGCGCGCGTGGATTTCTACCAAACGACGTGAAAAGCATGCCGATGCTGCTCTTTTTAACATCCGCACATGGATTTGTGCCAAAGCGCGTTTTAAGCATGCGCATGCATCTTTTGGTAGACGCGGACGCAGTTTTCTGCAAAACCACACGATAGGCATGCAAATGGTGCTTTTGGCAGAACGCGCGTGTGGATTTCTACCAAACGACGTGAAAAGCATGCCGATGCTGCTCTTTTTAGCACCCGCACATGGATTTGTGCCAAAACGCGTTTTAAGCATGCGCATGCATCTTTTGGTAGACGCGGACGCAGTTTTCTGCAAAACCACACGATAGGCATGCAAATGGTGCTTTTGGCAGAACGCGCGCGTGGATTTCTACCAAACGACGTGAAAAGCATGCCGATGCTGCTCTTTTTAGCACCCGCACATGGATTTGTGCCAAAACGCGTTTTTAGCATGCACATGCATCTTTTGGTAGACGCGGACGCAGTTTTCTGCAAAACCACACGATATGCATCAAAATGGTGCTTTTGGCAGAACGCGCGTGTGGATTTCTACCAAACGACGTGAAAAGCATGCCGATGCTGCTCTTTTTAACATCCGCACATGGATTTGTGCCAAAGCGCGTTTTAAGCATGCGCATGCATCTTTTGGTAGACGCGGACGCAGTTTTCTGCAAAACCACACGATAGGCATGCAAATGGTGCTTTTGGCAGAACGCGCGTGTGGATTTCTACCAAACGACGTGAAAAGCATGCCGATGCTGCTCTTTTTAGCACCCGCACATGGATTTGTGCCAAAACGCGTTTTTAGCATGCGCATGCATCTTTTGGTAGACGCGGACGCAGTTTTCTGCAAAACCACACGATATGCATGCAAATGGTGCTTTTCGCAGAACGCGCGTGTGGATTTCTACCAAACGACGTGAAAAGCATGCCGATGCTGCTCTTTTTAACATCCGCACATGGATTTGTGCCAAAGCGCGTTTTAAGCATGCGCATGCATCTTTTGGTAGACGCGGACGCAGTTTTCTGCAAAACCACACGATATGCATGCAAATGGTGCTTTTGGCAGAACGCGCGCGTGGATTTCTACCAAACGACGTGAAAAGCATGCCGATGCTGCTCTTTTTAACATCCGCACATGGATTTGTGCCAAAGCGCGTTTTAAGCATGCGCATGCATCTTTTGGTAGACGCGGACGCAGTTTTCTGCAAAACCACACGATAGGCATGCAAATGGTGCTTTTGGCAGAACGCGCGTGTGGATTTCTACCAAACGACGTGAAAAGCATGCCGATGCTGCTCTTTTTAGCACCCGCACATGGATTTGTGCCAAAACGCGTTTTAAGCATGCGCATGCATCTTTTGGTAGACGCGGACGGAGTTTTCTGCAAAACCACACGATAGGCATGCAAATGGTGCTTTTGGCAGAACGCGCGTGTGGATTTCTACCAAACGACGTGAAAAGCATGCCGATGCTGCTCTTTTTAGCACCCGCACATGGATTTGTGCCAAAACGCGTTTTAAGCATGCGCATGCATCTTTTGGTAGACGCGGACGCAGTTTTCTGCAAAACCACACGATATGCATGCAAATGGTGCTTTTGGCAGAACGCGCGCGTGGATTTCTACCAAACGACGTGAAAAGCATGCCGATGCTGCTCTTTTTAACATCCGCACATGGATTTGTGCCAAAACGCGTTTTTAGCATGCACATGCATCTTTTGGTAGACGCGGACGCAGTTTTCTGCAAAACCACACGATATGCATGCAAATGGTGCTTTTGGCAGAACGCGCGTGTGGATTTCTACCAAACGACGTGAAAAGCATGCCGATGCTGCTCTTTTTAACATCCGCACATGGATTTGTGCCAAAGCGCGTTTTAAGCATGCGCATGCATCTTTTGGTAGACGCGGACGCAGTTTTCTGCAAAACCACACGATAGGCATGCAAATGGTGCTTTTGGCAGAACGCGCGTGTGGATTTCTACCAAACGACGTGAAAAGCATGCCGATGCTGCTCTTTTTAGCACCCGCACATGGATTTGTGCCAAAACGCGTTTTAAGCATGCGCATGCATCTTTTGGTAGACGCGGACGCAGTTTTCTGCAAAACCACACGATATGCATGCAAATGGTGCTTTTGGCAGAACGCGCGCGTGGATTTCTACCAAACGACGTGAAAAGCATGCCGATGCTGCTCTCTTTAACATCCGCACATGGATTTGTGCCAAAGCGCGTTTTAAGCATGCGCATGCATCTTTTGGTAGACGCGGACGCAGTTTTCTGCAAAACCACACGATAGGCATGCAAATGGTGCTTTTGGCAGAACGCGCGTGTGGATTTCTACCAAACGACGTGAAAAGCATGCCGATGCTGCTCTTTTTAACATCCGCACATGGATTTGTGCCAAAGCGCGTTTTAAGCATGCGCATGCATCTTTTGGTAGACGCGGACGCAGTTTTCTGCAAAACCACACGATAGGCATGCGAATGGTGCTTTTGGCAGAACGCGCGTGTGGATTTCTACCAAACGACGTGAAAAGCATGCCGATGCTGCTCTTTTTAGCACCCGCACATGGATTTGTGCCAAAACGCGTTTTAAGCATGCGCATGCATCTTTTGGTAGACGCGGACGCAGTTTTCTGCAAAACCACACGATATGCATGCAAATGGTGCTTTTGGCAGAACGCGCGCGTGGATTTCTACCAAACGACGTGAAAAGCATGCCGATGCTGCTCTTTTTAACATCCGCACATGGATTTGTGCCAAAGCGCGTTTTAAGCATGCGCATGCATCTTTTGGTAGACGCGGACGCAGTTTTCTGCAAAACCACACGATATGCATGCAAATGGTGCTTTTGGCAGAACGCGCGTGTGGATTTCTACCAAACGACGTGAAAAGCATGCCGATGCTGCTCTTTTTAGCACCCGCACATGGATTTGTGCCAAAACGCGTTTTAAGCATGCGCATGCATCTTTTGGTAGACGCGGACGCAGTTTTCTGCAAAACCACACGATATGCATGCAAATGGTGCTTTTGGCAGAACGCGCGCGTGGATTTCTACCAAACGACGTGAAAAGCATGCCGATGCTGCTCTTTTTAACATCCGCACATGGATTTGTGCCAAAGCGCGTTTTAAGCATGCGCATGCATCTTTTGGTAGACGCGGACGCAGTTTTCTGCAAAACCACACGATAGGCATGCAAATGGTGCTTTTGGCAGAACGCGCGTGTGGATTTCTACCAAACGACGTGAAAAGCATGCCGATGCTGCTCTTTTTAGCACCCGCACATGGATTTGTGCCAAAACGCGTTTTAAGCATGCGCATGCATCTTTTGGTAGACGCGGACGCAGTTTTCTGCAAAACCACACGATATGCATGCAAGTGGTGCTTTTGGCAGAACGCGCGTGTGGATTTCTACCAAACGACGTGAAAAGCATGCCGATGCTGCTCTTTTTAGCACCCGCACATGGATTTGTGCCAAAACGCGTTTTAAGCATGCGCATGCATCTTTTGGTAGACGCGGACGGAGTTTTCTGCAAAACCACACGATAGGCATGCAAATGGTGCTTTTGGCAGAACGCGCGTGTGGATTTCTACCAAACGACGTGAAAAGCATGCCGATGCTGCTCTTTTTAGCACCCGCACATGGATTTGTGCCAAAACGCGTTTTAAGCATGCGCATGCATCTTTTGGTAGACGCGGACGCAGTTTTCTGCAAAACCACACGATATGCATGCAAATGGTGCTTTTGGCAGAACGCGCGCGTGGATTTCTACCAAACGACGTGAAAAGCATGCCGATGCTGCTCTTTTTAACATCCGCACATGGATTTGTGCCAAAACGCGTTTTTAGCATGCACATGCATCTTTTGGTAGACGCGGACGCAGTTTTCTGCAAAACCACACGATATGCATGCAAATGGTGCTTTTGGCAGAACGCGCGTGTGGATTTCTACCAAACGACGTGAAAAGCATGCCGATGCTGCTCTTTTTAACATCCGCACATGGATTTGTGCCAAAGCGCGTTTTAAGCATGCGCATGCATCTTTTGGTAGACGCGGACGCAGTTTTCTGCAAAACCACACGATAGGCATGCAAATGGTGCTTTTGGCAGAACGCGCGTGTGGATTTCTACCAAACGACGTGAAAAGCATGCCGATGCTGCTCTTTTTAGCACCCGCACATGGATTTGTGCCAAAACGCGTTTTAAACATGCGCATGCATCTTTTGGTAGACGCGGACGCAGTTTTCTGCAAAACCACACGATATGCATGCAAATGGTGCTTTTGGCAGAACGCGCGCGTGGATTTCTACCAAACGACGTGAAAAGCATGCCGATGCTGCTCTCTTTAACATCCGCACATGGATTTGTGCCAAAGCGCGTTTTAAGCATGCGCATGCATCTTTTGGTAGACGCGGACGCAGTTTTCTGCAAAACCACACGATAGGCATGCAAATGGTGCTTTTGGCAGAACGCGCGTGTGGATTTCTACCAAACGACGTGAAAAGCATGCCGATGCTGCTCTTTTTAGCACCCGCACATGGATTTGTGCCAAAACGCGTTTTAAGCATGCGCATGCATCTTTTGGTAGACGCGGACGCAGTTTTCTGCAAAACCACACGATATGCATCAAAATGGTGCTTTTGGCAGAACGCGCGTGTGGATTTCTACCAAACGACGTGAAAAGCATGCCGATGCTGCTCTTTTTAACATCCGCACATGGATTTGTGCCAAAGCGCGTTTTAAGCATGCGCATGCATCTTTTGGTAGACGCGGACGCAGTTTTCTGCAAAACCACACGATATGCATCAAAATGGTGCTTTTGGCAGAACGCGCGTGTGGATTTCTACCAAACGACGTGAAAAGCATGCCGATGCTGCTCTTTTTAACATCCGCACATGGATTTGTGCCAAAGCGCGTTTTAAGCATGCGCATGCATCTTTTGGTAGACGCGGACGCAGTTTTCTGCAAAACCACACGATAGGCATGCAAATGGTGCTTTTGGCAGAACGCGCGTGTGGATTTCTACCAAACGACGTGAAAAGCATGCCGATGCTGCTCTTTTTAGCACCCGCACATGGATTTGTGCCAAAACGCGTTTTAAACATGCGCATGCATCTTTTGGTAGACGCGGACGCAGTTTTCTGCAAACCACACGATATGCATGCAAATGGTGCTTTTGGCAGAACGCGCGCGTGGATTTCTACCAAACGACGTGAAAAGCATGCCGATGCTGCTCTCTTTAACATCCGCACATGGATTTGTGCCAAAGCGCGTTTTAAGCATGCGCATGCATCTTTTGGTAGACGCGGACGCAGTTTTCTGCAAAACCACACGATAGGCATGCAAATGGTGCTTTTGGCAGAACGCGCGTGTGGATTTCTACCAAACGACGTGAAAAGCATGCCGATGCTGCTCTTTTTAGCACCCGCACATGGATTTGTGCCAAAACGCGTTTTAAGCATGCGCATGCATCTTTTGGTAGACGCGGACGCAGTTTTCTGCAAAACCACACGATATGCATCAAAATGGTGCTTTTGGCAGAACGCGCGTGTGGATTTCTACCAAACGACGTGAAAAGCATGCCGATGCTGCTCTTTTTAACATCCGCACATGGATTTGTGCCAAAGCGCGTTTTAAGCATGCGCATGCATCTTTTGGTAGACGCGGACGCAGTTTTCTGCAAAACCACACGATATGCATCAAAATGGTGCTTTTGGCAGAACGCGCGTGTGGATTTCTACCAAACGACGTGAAAAGCATGCCGATGCTGCTCTTTTTAACATCCGCACATGGATTTGTGCCAAAACGCGTTTTAAGCATGCGCATGCATCTTTTGGTAGACGCGGACGCAGTTTTCTGCAAAACCACACGATATGCATGCAAATGGTGCTTTTGGCAGAACGCGCGCGTGGATTTCTACCAAACGACGTGAAAAGCATGCCGACGCTGCTCTTTTTAACATCCGCATATGGATTTGTGCCAAAGCGCGTTTTAAGCATGCGCATGCATCTTTTGGTAGACGCGGACGCAGTTTTCTGCAAAACCACACGATATGCATGCAAATGGTGCTTTTGGCAGAACGCGCGTGTGGATTTCTACCAAACGACGTGAAAAGCATGCCGATGCTGCTCTTTTTAGCACCCGCACATTGATTTGTGCCAAAACGCGTTTTAAGCATGCGCATGCATCTTTTGGTAGACGCGGACGCAGTTTTCTGCAAAACCACACGATAGGCATGCAAATGGTGCTTTTGGCAGAACGCGCGCGTGGATTTCTACCAAACGACGAGAAAAGCATGCCGATGCTGCTCTTTTTAACATCCGCACATGGATTTGTGCCAAAACGCGTTTTAAGCATGCGCATGCATCTTTTGGTAGACGCGGACGCAGTTTTCTGCAAAACCACACGATAGGCATGCAAATGGTGCTTTTGGCAGAACGCGCGCGTGGATTTCTACCAAACGACGTGAAAAGCATGCCGATGCTGCTCTTTTTAGCACCCGCACATGGATTTGTGCCAAAACGCGTTCTTAGCATGCACATGCATCTTTTGGTAGACGCGGACGCAGTTTTCTGCAAAACCACACGATATGCATCAAAATGGTGCTTTTGGCAGAACGCGCGTGTGGATTTCTACCAAAACGACGTGAAAAGCATGCCGATGCTGCTCTTTTTAACATCCGCACATGGATTTGTGCCAAAGCGCGTTTTAAGCACGCGCATGCATCTTTTGGTAGACGCGGACGCAGTTTTCTGCAAAACCACACGATAGGCATGCAAATGGTGCTTTTGGCAGAACGCGCGTGTGGATTTCTACCAAACGACGTGAAAAGCATGCCGATGCTGCTCTTTTTAGCACCCGCACATGGATTTGTGCCAAAACGCGTTTTAAGCATGCGCATGCATCTTTTGGTAGACGCGGACGCAGTTTTCTGCAAAACCACACGATATGCATGCAAATGGTGCTTTTGGCAGAACGCGCGCGTGGATTTCTACCAAACGACGTGAAAAGCATGCCGATGCTGCTCTTTTTAATATCCGCACATGGATTTGTGCCAAAACGCGTTTTAAGCATGCGCATGCATCTTTTGGTAGACGCGGACGCAGTTTTCTGCAAAACCACACGATAGGCATGCAAATGGTGCTTTTGGCAGAACGCGCGCGTGGATTTCTACCAAACGACGTGAAAAGCATGCCGATGCTGCTCTTTTTAGCACCCGAACATGGATTTGTGCCAAAACGCGTTTTTAGCATGCGCATGCATCTTTTGGTAGACGCGGACGCAGTTTTCTGCAAAACCACACGATATGCATGCAAATGGTGCTTTTGGCAGAACGCGCGTGTGGATTTCTACCAAACGACGTGAAAAGCATGCCGATGCTGCTCTTTTTAGCACCCGCACATGGATTTGTGCCAAAACGCGTTTTAAGCATGCGCATGCATCTTTTGGTAGACGCGGACGCAGTTTTCTGCAAAACCACACGATATGCATGCAAATGGTGCTTTTGGCAGAACGCGCGCGTGGATTTCTACCAAACGACGTGAAAAGCATGCCGACGCTGCTCTTTTTAACATCCGCACATGGATTTGTGCCAAAGCGCGTTTTAAGCATGCGCATGCATCTTTTGGTAGACGCGGACGCAGTTTTCTGCAAAACCACACGATATGCATGCAAATGGTGCTTTTGGCAGAACGCGCGCGTGGATTTCTACCAAACGACGTGAAAAGCATGCCGATGCTGCTCTTTTTAACATCCGCACATGGATTTGTGCCAAAACGCGTTTTAAGCATGCGCATGCATCTTTTGGTAGACGCGGACGCAGTTTTCTGCAAAACCACACGATAGGCATGCAAATGGTGCTTTTGGCAGAACGCGCGCGTGGATTTCTACCAAACGACGTGAAAAGCATGCCGATGCTGCTCTTTTTAGCACCCGCACATGGATTTGTGCCAAAACGCGTTTTTAGCATGCACATGCATCTTTTGGTAGACGCGGACGCAGTTTTCTGCAAAACCACACGATATGCATGCAAATGGTGCTTTTGGCAGAACGCGCGTGTGGATTTCTACCAAACGACGTGAAAAGCATGCCGATGCTGCTCTTTTTAACATCCGCACATGGATTTGTGCCAAAGCGCGTTTTAAGCATGCGCATGCATCTTTTGGTAGACGCGGACGCAGTTTTCTGCAAAACCACACGATATGCATGCAAATGGTGCTTTTGGCAGAACGCGCGCGTGGATTTCTACCAAACGACGTGAAAAGCATGCCGATGCTGCTCTTTTTAGCACCCGCACATGGATTTGTGCCAAAGCGCGTTTTAAGCATGCGCATGCATCTTTTGGTAGACGCGGACGCAGTTTTCTGCAAAACCACACGATAGGCATGCAAATGGTGCTTTTGGCAGAACGCGCGCGTGGATTTCTACCAAACGACGCGAAAAGCATGCCGATGCTGCTCTTTTTAGCACCCGCACATGGATTTGTGCCAAAACGCGTTTTAAGCATGCGCATGCATCTTTTGGTAGACGCGGACGCAGTTTTCTGCAAAACCACACGATATGCATGCAAATGGTGGTTTTGGCAGAACGCGCGCGTGGATTTCAACCAAACGACGTGAAAAGCATGCCGATGCTGCTCTTTTTAGCACCCGCACATGGATTTGTGCCAAAACGCGTTTTTAGCATGCACATGCATCTTTTGGTAGACGCGGACGCAGTTTTCTGCAAAACCACACGATATGCATGCAAATGGTGCTTTTGGCAAAACGCGCGTGTGGATTTCTACCAAACGACGTGAAAAGCATGCCGATGCTGCTCTTTTTAGCACCCGCACATGGATTTGTGCCAAAACGCGTTTTAAGCATGCGCATGCATCTTTTGGTAGACGCGGACGCAGTTTTCTGCAAAACCACACGATATGCATGCAAATGGTGCTTTTGGTAGAACGCGCGCGTGGATTTCTACCAAACGACGTGAAAAGCATGCCGATGCTGCTCTTTTTAGCACCCGCACATGGATTTGTGCCAAAACGCGTTTTAAGCATGCGCATGCATCTTTTGGTAGACGCGGACGCAGTTTTCTGCAAAACCACACGATAGGCATGCAAATGGTGCTTTTGGCAGAACGCGCGCGTGGATTTCTACCAAACGACGTGAAAAGCATGCCGATGCTGCTCTTTTTAGCACCCGCACATGGATTTGTGCCAAAACGCGTTTTTAGCATGCACATGCATCTTTTGGTAGACGCGGACGCAGTTTTCTGCAAAACCACACGATATGCATGAAAATGGTGCTTTTGGCAGAACGCGCGTGTGGATTTCTACCAAACGACGTGAAAAGCATGCCGATGCTGCTCTTTTTAACATCCGCACATGGATTTGTGCCAAAGCGCGTTTTAAGCATGCGCATGCATCTTTTGGTAGACGCGGACGCAGTTTTCTGCAAAACCACACGATAGGCATGCAAATGGTGCTTTTGGCAGAACGCGCGTGTGGATTTCTACCAAACGACGTGAAAAGCATGCCGATGCTGCTCTTTTTAGCACCCGCACATGGATTTGTGCCAAAACGCGTTTTAAGCATGCGCATGCATCTTTTGGTAGACGCGGACGCAGTTTTCTGCAAAACCACACGATATGCATGCAAATGGTGCTTTTGGCAGAACGCGCGCGTGGATTTCTACCAAACGACGTGAAAAGCATGCCGATGCTGCTCTTTTTAACATCCGCACATGGATTTGTGCCAAAGCGCGTTTTAAGCATGCGCATGCATCTTTTGGTAGACGCGGACGCAGTTTTCTGCAAAACCACACGATAGGCATGCAAATGGTGCTTTTGGCAGAACGCGCGTGTGGATTTCTACCAAACGAAGTGAAAAGCATGCCGATGCTGCTCTTTTTAGCACCCGCACATGGATTTGTGCCAAAACGCGTTTTAAGCATGCGCATGCATCTTTTGGTAGACGCGGACGCAGTTTTCTGCAAAACCACACGATATGCATGCAAATGGTGCTTTTGGCAGAACGCGCGCGTGGATTTCTACCAAACGACGTGAAAAGCATGCCGATGCTGCTCTTTTTAACATCCGCACATGGATTTGTGCCAAAACGCGTTTTAAGCATGCGCATGCATCTTTTGGTAGACGCGGACGCAGTTTTCTGCAAAACCACACGATTGGCATGCAAATGGTGCTTTTGGCAGAACGCGCGCGTGGATTTCTACCACACGACGTGAAAAGCATGCCGATGCTGCTCTTTTTAGCACCCGCACATGGATTTGTGCCAAAACGCGTTTTTAGCATGCGCATGCATCTTTTGGTAGACGCGGACGCAGTTTTCTGCAAAACCACACGATATGCATGCAAATGGTGCTTTTGGCAGAACGCGCGTGTGGATTTCTACCAAACGACGTGAAAAGCATGCCGATGCTGCTCTTTTTAGCACCCGCACATGGATTTGTGCCAAAACGCGTTTTAAGCATGCGCATGCATCTTTTGGTAGACGCGGACGCAGTTTTCTGCAAAACCACACGATATGCATGCAAATGGTGCTTTTGGCAGAACGCGCGCGTGGATTTCTACCAAACGACGTGAAAAGCATGCCGACGCTGCTCTTTTTAACATCCGCACATGGATTTGTGCCAAAGCGCGTTTTAAGCATGCGCATGCATCTTTTGGTAGACGCGGACGCAGTTTTCTGCAAAACCACACGATATGCATGCAAATGGTGCTTTTGGCAGAACGCGCGTGTGGATTTCTACCAAAGGACGTGAAAAGCATGCCGATGCTGCTCTTTTTAGCACCCGCACATGAATTTGTGCCAAAACGCGTTTTAAGCATGCGCATGCATCTTTTGGTAGACGCGGACGCAGTTTTCTGCAAAACCACACGATATGCATGCAAATGGTGCTTTTGGCAGAACGCGCGCGTGGATTTCTACCAAACGACGTGAAAAGCATGCCGATGCTGCTCTTTTTAACATCCGCACATCGATTTGTGCCAAAGCGCGTTTTAAGCATGCGCATGCATCTTTTGGTAGACGCGGACGCAGTTTTCTGCAAAACCACACGATATGCATGCAAATGGTGCTTTTGGCAGAACGCGCGTGTGGATTTCTACCAAACGACGTGAAAAGCATGCCGATGCTGCTCTTTTTAGCACCCGCACATGGATTTGTGCCAAAACGCGTTTTAAGCATGCGCATGCATCTTTTGGTAGACGCGGACGCAGTTTTCTGCAAAACCACACGATATGCATGCAAATGGTGCTTTTGGCAGAACGCGCGCGTGGATTTCTACCAAACGACGTGAAAAGCATGCCGATGCTGCTCTTTTTAACATCCGCACATGGATTTGTGCCAAAGCGCGTTTTAAGCATGCGCATGCATCTTTTGGTAGACGCGGACGCAGTTTTCTGCAAAACCACACGATAGGCATGCAAATGGTGCTTTTGGCAGAACGCGCGTGTGGATTTCTACCAAACGACGTGAAAAGCATGCCGATGCTGCTCTTTTTAGCACCCGCACATGGATTTGTGCCAAAACGCGTTTTAAGCATGCGCATGCATCTTTTGGTAGACGCGGACGCAGTTTTCTGCAAAACCACACGATATGCATGCAAATGGTCCTTTTGGCAGAACGCGCGCGTGGATTTCTACCAAACGACGTGAAAAGCATGCCGATGCTGCTCTTTTTAACATCCGCACATGGATTTGTGCCAAAACGCGTTTTAAGCATGCGCATGCATCTTTTGGTAGACGCGGACGCAGTTTTCTGCAAAACCACACGATAGGCATGCAAATGGTGCTTTTGGCAGAACGCGCGCGTGGATTTCTACCAAACGACGTGAAAAGCATGCCGATGCTGCTCTTTTTAGCACCCGCACATGGATTTGTGCCAAAACGCGTTTTAAGCATGCACATGCATCTTTTGGTAGACGCGGACGCAGTTTTCTGCAAAACCACACGATAGGCATGCAAATGGTGCTTTTGGCAGAACGCGCGCGTGGATTTCTACCAAACGACGTGAAAAGCATGCCGATGCTGCTCTTTTTAACATCCGCACATGGATTTGTGCCAAAGCGCGTTTTAAGCATGCGCATGCATCTTTTGGTAGACGCGGACGCAGTTTTCTGCAAAACCACACGATAGGCATGCAAATGGTGCTTTTGGCAGAACGCGCGTGTGGATTTCTACCAAACGACGTGAAAAGCATGCCGATGCTGCTCTTTTTAGCACCCGCACATGGATTTGTGCCAAAACGCGTTTTAAGCATGCGCATGCATCTTTTGGTAGACGCGGACGCAGTTTTCTGCAAAACCACACGATATGCATGCAAATGGTGCTTTTCGCAGAACGCGCGCGTGGATTTCTACCAAACGACGTGAAAAGCATGCCGATGCTGCTCTTTTTAACATCCGCACATGGATTTGTGCCAAAACGCGTTTTAAGCATGCGCATGCATCTTTTGGTAGACGCGGACGCAGTTTTCTGCAAAACCACACGATAGGCATGCAAATGGTGCTTTTGGCAGAACGCGCGCGTGGATTTCTACCAAACGACGTGAAAAGCATGCCGATGCTGCTCTTTTTAGCACCCGCACATGGATTTGTGCCAAAACGCGTTTTTAGCATGCACATGCATCTTTTGGTAGACGCGGACGCAGTTTTCTGCAAAACCACACGATATGCATGCAAATGGTGCTTTTGGCAGAACGCGCGTGTGGATTTCTACCAAACGACGTGAAAAGCATGCCGATGCTGCTCTTTTTAACATCCGCACATGGATTTGTGCCAAAGCGCGTTTTAAGCATGCGCATGCATCTTTTGGTAGACGCGGACGCAGTTTTCTGCAAAACCATACGATATGCATGCAAATGGTGCTTTTGGCAGAACGCGCGCGTGGATTTCTACCAAACGACGTGAAAAGCATGCCGATGCTGCTTTTTTTAACATCCGCACATGGATTTGTGCCAAAGCGCGTTTTAAGCATGCGCATGCATCTTTTGGTAGACGCGGACGCAGTTTTCTGCAAAACCACACGATAGGCATGCAAATGGTGCTTTTGGCAGAACGCGCGTGTGGATTTCTACCAAACGACGTGAAAAGCATGCCGATGCTGCTCTTTTTAACATCCGCACATGGATTTGTGCCAAAGCGCGTTTTAAGCATGCGCATGCATCTTTTGGTAGACGCGGACGCAGTTTTCTGCAAAACCACACGATAGGCATGCAAATGGTGCTTTTGGCAGAACGCGCGTGTGGATTTCTACCAAACGACGTGAAAAGCATGCCGATGCTGCTCTTTTTAGCACCCGCACATGGATTTGTGCCAAAACGCGTTTTAAGCATGCGCATGCATCTTTTGGTAGACGCGGACGCAGTTTTCTGCAAAACCACACGATATGCATGCAAATGGTGCTTTTCGCAGAACGCGCGCGTGGATTTCTACCAAACGACGTGAAAAGCATGCCGATGCTGCTCTTTTTAACATCCGCACATGGATTTGTGCCAAAACGCGTTTTAAGCATGCGCATGCATCTTTTGGTAGACGCGGACGCAGTTTTCTGCAAAACCACACGATAGGCATGCAAATGGTGCTTTTGGCAGAACGCGCGCGTGGATTTCTACCAAACGACGTGAAAAGCATGCCGATGCTGCTCTTTTTAGCACCCGCACATGGATTTGTGCCAAAACGCGTTTTTAGCATGCACATGCATCTTTTGGTAGACGCGGACGCAGTTTTCTGCAAAACCACACGATATGCATGCAAATGGTGCTTTTGGCAGAACGCGCGTGTGGATTTCTACCAAACGACGTGAAAAGCATGCCGATGCTGCTCTTTTTAACATCCGCACATGGATTTGTGCCAAAGCGCGTTTTAAGCATGCGCATGCATCTTTTGGTAGACGCGGACGCAGTTTTCTGCAAAACCATACGATATGCATGCAAATGGTGCTTTTGGCAGAACGCGCGCGTGGATTTCTACCAAACGACGTGAAAAGCATGCCGATGCTGCTCTTTTTAACATCCGCACATGGATTTGTGCCAAAACGCGTTTTAAGCATGCGCATGCATCTTTTGGTAGACGCGGACGCAGTTTTCTGCAAAACCACACGATAGGCATGCAAATGGTGCTTTTGGCAGAACGCGCGCGTGGATTTCTACCAAACGACGTGAAAAGCATGCCGATGCTGCTCTTTTTAGCACCCGCACATGGATTTGTGCCAAAACGCGTTTTTAGCATGCACATGCATCTTTTGGTAGGCGCGGACGCAGTTTTCTGCAAAACCACACGATATGCATGCAAATGGTGCTTTTGGCAGAACGCGCGTGTGGATTTCTACCAAAAGACGTGAAAAGCATGCCGATGCTGCTCTTTTTAACATCCGCACATGGATTTGTGCCAAAGCGCGTTTTAAGCATGCGCATGCATCTTTTGGTAGACGCGGACGCAGTTTTCTGCAAAACCACACGATAGGCATGCAAATGGTGCTTTTGGAAGAACGCGCGTGTGGATTTCTACCAAACGACGTGAAAAGCATGCCGATGCTGCTCTTTTTAGCACCCGCACATGGATTTGTGCCAAAACGCGTTTTAAGCATGCGCATGCATCTTTTGGTAGACGCGGACGCAGTTTTCTGCAAAACCACACGATATGCATGCAAATGGTGCTTTTGGCAGAACGCGCGCGTGGATTTCTACCAAACGACGTGAAAAGCATGCCGATGCTGCTCTTTTTAACATCCGCACATGGATTTGTGCCAAAGCGCGTTTTAAGCATGCGCATGCATCTTTTGGTAGACGCGGACGCAGTTTTCTGCAAAACCACACGATAGGCATGCAAATGGTGCTTTTGGCAGAACGCGCGTGTGGATTTCTACCAAACGACGTGAAAAGCATGCCGATGCTGCTCTTTTTAGCACCCGCACATGGATTTGTGCCAAAAACGCGTTTTAAGCATGCGCATGCATCTTTTGGTAGACGCGGACGCAGTTTTCTGCAAAACCACACGATATGCATGCAAATGGTGCTTTTGGCAGAACGCGCGCGTGGATTTCTACCAAACGACGTGAAAAGCATGCCGATGCTGCTCTTTTTAACATCCGCACATGGATTTGTGCCAAAACGCGTTTTAAGCATGCGCATGCATCTTTTGGTAGACGCGGACGCAGTTTTCTGCAAAACCACACGATATGCATGCAAATGGTGCTTTTGGCAGAACGCGCGCGTGGATTTCTACCAAACGACGTGAAAAGCATGCCGATGCTGCTCTTTTTAACATCCGCACATGGATTTGTGCCAAAACGCGTTTTAAGCATGCGCATGCATCTTTTGGTAGACGCGGACGCAGTTTTCTGCAAAACCACACGATAGGCATGCAAATGGTGCTTTTGGCAGAACGCGCGCGTGGATTTCTACCAAACGACGTGAAAAGCATGCCGATGCTGCTCTTTTTAGCACCCGCACATGGATTTGTGCCAAAACGCGTTTTTAGCATGCACATGCATCTTTTGGTAGACGCGGACGCAGTTTTCTGCAAAACCACACGATATGCATGCAAATGGTGCTTTTGGCAGAACGCGCGTGTGGATTTCTACCAAACGACGTGAAAAGCATGCCGATGCTGCTCTTTTTAACATCCGCACATGGATTTGTGCCAAAGCGCGTTTTAAGCATGCGCATGCATCTTTTGGTAGACGCGGACGCAGTTTTCTGCAAAACCACACGATATGCATGCAAATGGTGCTTTTGGCAGAACGCGCGCGTGGATTTCTACCAAACGACGTGAAAAGCATGCCGATGCTGCTTTTTTTAACATCCGCACATGGATTTGTGCCAAAGCGCGTTTTAAGCATGCGCATGCATCTTTTGGTAGACGCGGACGCAGTTTTCTGCAAAACCACACGATAGGCATGCAAATGGTGCTTTTGGCAGAACGCGCGCGTGGAATTCTACCAAACGACGTGAAAAGCATGCCGATGCTGCTCTTTTTAGCACCCGCACATGGATTTGTGCCAAAACGCGTTTTTAGCATGCACATGCATCTTTTGGTAGACGCGGACGCAGTTTTCTGCAAAACCACACGATATGCATGCAAATGGTGCTTTTGGCAGAACGCGCGTGGGGATTTCTACCAAACGACGTGAAAAGCATGCCGATGCTGCTCTTTTTAGCACCCGCACATGGATTTGTGCCAAAACGCGTTTTAAGCATGCGCATGCAACTTTTGGTAGACGCGGACGCAGTTTTCTGCAAAACCACACGATATGCATGCAAATGGTGCTTTTGGCAGAACGCGCGCGTGGATTTCTACCAAACGACGTGAAAAGCATGCCGACGCTGCTCTTTTTAACATCCGCATATGGATTTGTGCCAAAGCGCGTTTTAAGCATGCGCATGCATCTTTTGGTAGACGCGGACGCAGTTTTCTGCAAAACCACACGATATGCATGCAAATGGTGCTTTTGGCAGAACGCGCGTGTGGATTTCTACCAAACGACGTGAAAAGCATGCCGATGCTGCTCTTTTTAGCACCCGCACATGGATTTGTGCCAAAACGCGTTTTAAGCATGCGCATGCATCTTTTGGTAGACGCGGACGCAGTTTTCTGCAAAACCACACGATATGCATGCAAATGGTGCTTTTGGCAGAACGCGCGTGTGGATTTCTACCAAACGACGTGAAAAGCATGCCGATGCTGCTCTTTTTAACATCCGCACATGGATTTGTGCCAAAGCGCGTTTTAAGCATGCGCATGCATCTTTTGGTAGACGCGGACGCAGTTTTCTGCAAAACCACACGATAGGCATGCAAATGGTGCTTTTGGCAGAACGCGCGTGTGGATTTCTACCAAACGACGTGAAAAGCATGCCGATGCTGCTCTTTTTAGCACCCGCACATGGATTTGTGCCAAAACGCGTTTTAAGCATGCGCATGCATCTTTTGGTAGACGCGGTCGCAGTTTTCTGCAAAACCACACGATAGGCATGCAAATGGTGCTTTTGGCAGAACGCGCGTGTGGATTTCTACCAAACGACGTGAAAAGCATGCCGATGCTGCTCTTTTTAGCACCCGCACATGGATTTGTGCCAAAACGCGTTTTAAGCATGCGCATGCATCTTTTGGTAGACGCGGACGCAGTTTTCTGCAAAACCACACGATATGCATGCAAATGGTGCTTTTGGCAGAACGCGCGCGTGGATTTCTACCAAACGACGTGAAAAGCATGCCGATGCTGCTCTTTTTAACATCCGCACATGGATTTGTGCCAAAACGCGTTTTTAGCATGCACATGCATCTTTTGGTAGACGCGGACGCAGTTTTCTGCAAAACCACACGATATGCATGCAAATGGTGCTTTTGGCAGAACGCGCGTGTGGATTTCTACCAAACGACGTGAAAAGCATGCCGATGCTGCTCTTTTTAGCACCCGCACATGGATTTGTGCCAAAACACGTTTTAAGCATGCGCATGCATCTTTTGGTAGACGCGGACGCAGTTTTCTGCAAAACCACACGATATGCATGCAAATGGTGCTTTTGGCAGAACGCGCGCGTGGATTTCTACCAAACGACGTGAAAAGCATGCCGATGCTGCTCTTTTTAACATCCGCACATGGATTTGTGCCAAAGCGCGTTTTAAGCATGCGCATGCATCTTTTGGTAGACGCGGACGCAGTTTTCTGCAAAACCACACGATAGGCATGCAAATGGTGCTTTTGGCAGAACGCGCGTGTGGATTTCTACCAAACGACGTGAAAAGCATGCCGATGCTGCTCTTTTTAGCACCCGCACATGGATTTGTGCCAAAACGCGTTTTTAGCATGCACATGCATCTTTTGGTAGACGCGGACGCAGTTTTCTGCAAAACCACACGATATGCATGCAAATGGTGCTTTTGGCAGAACGCGCGTGTGGATTTCTACCAAACGACGTGAAAAGCATGCCGATGCTGCTCTTTTTAGCACCCGCACATGGATTTGTGCCAAAACGCGTTTTAAGCATGCGCATGCATCTTTTGGTAGACGCGGACGCAGTTTTCTGCAAAACCGCACGATATGCATGCAAATGGTGCTTTTGGCAGAACGCGCGCGTGGATTTCTACCAAACGACGTGAAAAGCATGCCGACGCTGCTCTTTTTAACATCCGCATATGGATTTGTGCCAAAGCGCGTTTTAAGCATGCGCATGCATCTTTTGGTAGACGCGGACGCAGTTTTCTGCAAAACCACGCGATATGCATGCAAATGGTGCTTTTGGCAGAACGCGCGTGTGGATTTCTACCAAACGACGTGAAAAGCATGCCGATGCTGCTCTTTTTAGCACCCGCACATGGATTTGTGCCAAAACGCGTTTTAAGCATGCGCATGCATCTTTTGGTAGACGCGGACGCAGTTTTCTGCAAAACCGCACGATATGCATGCAAATGGTGCTTTTGGCAGAACGCGCGCGTGGATTTCTACCAAACGACGTGAAAAGCATGCCGACGCTGCTCTTTTTAACATCCGCATATGGATTTGTGCCAAAGCGCGTTTTAAGCATGCGCATGCATCTTTTGGTAGACGCGGACGCAGTTTTCTGCAAAACCACGCGATATGCATGCAAATGGTGCTTTTGGCAGAACGCGCGTGTGGATTTCTACCAAACGACGTGAAAAGCATGCCGATGCTGCTCTTTTTAGCACCCGCACATGGATTTGTGCCAAAACGCGTTTTAAGCATGCGCATGCATCTTTTGGTAGACGCGGACGCAGTTTTCTGCAAAACCACACGATATGCATGCAAATGGTGCTTTTGGCAGAACGCGCGCGTGGATTTCTACCAAACGACGTGAAAAGCATGCCGATGCTGCTCTTTTTAACATCCGCACATGGATTTGTGCCAAAGCGCGTTTTAAGCATGCGCATGCATCTTTTGGTAGACGCGGACGCAGTTTTCTGCAAAACCACACGATAGGCATGCAAATGGTGCTTTTGGCAGAACGCGCGTGTGGATTTCTACCAAACGACGTGAAAAGCATGCCGATGCTGCTCTTTTTAGCACCCGCACATGGATTTGTGCCAAAACGCGTTTTAAGCATGCGCATGCATCTTTTGGTAGACGCGGACGCAGTTTTCTGCAAAACCACACGATATGCATGCAAATGGTGCTTTTGGCAGAACGCGCGCGTGGATTTCTACCAAACGACGTGAAAAGCATGCCGATGCTGCTCTTTTTAACATCCGCACATGGATTTGTGAAAAAACGCGTTTTTAGCATGCACATGCATCTTTTGGTAGACGCGGACGCAGTTTTCTGCAAAACCACACGATATGCATGCAAATGGTGCTTTTGGCAGAACGCGCGTGTGGATTTCTACCAAACGACGTGAAAAGCATGCCGATGCTGCTCTTTTTAACATCCGCACATGGATTTGTGCCAAAGCGCGTTTTAAGCATGCGCATGCATCTTTTGGTAGACGCGGACGCAGTTTTCTGCAAAACCACACGATAGGCATGCAAATGGTGCTTTTGGCAGAACGCGCGTGTGGATTTCTACCAAACGACGTGAAAAGCATGCCGATGCTGCTCTTTTTAGCACCCGCACATGGATTTGTGCCAAAACGCGTTTTAAGCATGCGCATGCATCTTTTGGTAGACGCGGACGCAGTTTTCTGCAAAACCACACGATAGGCATGCAAATGGTGCTTTTGGCAGAACGCGCGTGTGGATTTCTACCAAACGACGTGAAAAGCATGCCGATGCTGCTCTTTTTAGCACCCGCACATGGATTTGTGCCAAAACGCGTTTTAAGCATGCGCATGCATCTTTTGGTAGACGCGGACGCAGTTTTCTGCAAAACCACACGATATGCATGCAAATGGTGCTTTTGGCAGAACGCGCGCGTGGATTTCTACCAAACGACGTGAAAAGCATGCCGATGCTGCTCTTTTTAACATCCGCACATGGATTTGTGCCAAAGCGCGTTTTAAGCATGCGCATGCATCTTTTGGTAGACGCGGACGCAGTTTTCTGCAAAACCACACGATAGGCATGCAAATGGTGCTTTTGGCAGAACGCGCGTGTGGATTTCTACCAAACGACGTGAAAAGCATGCCGATGCTGCTCTTTTTAGCACCCGCACATGGATTTGTGCCAAAACGCGTTTTAAGCATGCGCATGCATCTTTTGGTAGACGCGGACGCAGTTTTCTGCAAAACCACACGATATGCATGCAAATGGTGCTTTTGGCAGAACGCGCGCGTGGATTTCTACCAAACGACGTGAAAAGCATGCCGATGCTGCTCTTTTTAACATCCGCACATGGATTTGTGCCAAAGCGCGTTTTAAGCATGCGCATGCATCTTTTGGTAGACGCGGACGCAGTTTTCTGCAAAACCACACGATAGGCATGCAAATGGTGCTTTTGGCAGAACGCGCGTGTGGATTTCTACCAAACGACGTGAAAAGCATGCCGATGCTGCTCTTTTTAGCACCCGCACATGGATTTGTGCCAAAACGCGTTTTAAGCATGCGCATGCATCTTTTGGTAGACGCGGACGCAGTTTTCTGCAAAACCACACGATAGGCATGCAAATGGTGCTTTTGGCAGAACGCGCGTGTGGATTTCTACCAAACGACGTGAAAAGCATGCCGATGCTGCTCTTTTTAGCACCCGCACATGGATTTGTGCCAAAACGCGTTTTAAGCATGCGCATGCATCTTTTGGTAGACGCGGACGCAGTTTTCTGCAAAACCACACGATAGGCATGCAAATGGTGCTTTTGGCAGAACGCGCGTGTGGATTTCTACCAAACGACGTGAAAAGCATGCCGATGCTGCTCTTTTTAGCACCCGCACATGGATTTGTGCCAAAACGCGTTTTAAGCATGCGCATGCATCTTTTGGTAGACGCGGACGCAGTTTTCTGCAAAACCACACGATAGGCATGCAAATGGTGCTTTTGGCAGAACGCGCGTGTGGATTTCTACCAAACGACGTGAAAAGCATGCCGATGCTGCTCTTTTTAGCACCCGCACATGGATTTGTGCCAAAACGCGTTTTAAGCATGCGCATGCATCTTTTGGTAGACGCGGACGCAGTTTTCTGCAAAACCACACGATATGCATGCAAATGGTGCTTTTGGCAGAACGCGCGCGTGGATTTCTACCAAACGACGTGAAAAGCATGCCGATGCTGCTCTTTTTAACATCCGCACATGGATTTGTGCCAAAGCGCGTTTTAAGCATGCGCATGCATCTTTTGGTAGACGCGGACGCAGTTTTCTGCAAAACCACACGATAGGCATGCAAATGGTGCATTTGGCAGAACGCGCGTGTGGATTTCTACCAAACGACGTGAAAAGCATGCCGATGCTGCTCTTTTTAGCACCCGCACATGGATTTGTGCCAAAACGCGTTTTAAGCATGCGCATGCATCTTTTGGTAGACGCGGACGCAGTTTTCTGCAAAACCACACGATATGCATGCAAATGGTGCTTTTGGCAGAACGCGCGCGTGGATTTCTACCAAACGACGTGAAAAGCATGCCGATGCTGCTCTTTTTAACATCCGCACATGGATTTGTGCCAAAGCGCGTTTTAAGCATGCGCATGCATCTTTTGGTAGACGCGGACGCAGTTTTCTGCAAAACCACACGATAGGCATGCAAATGGTGCTTTTGGCAGAACGCGCGTGTGGATTTCTACCAAACGACGTGAAAAGCATGCCGATGCTGCTCTTTTTAGCACCCGCACATGGATTTGTGCCAAAACGCGTTTTAAGCATGCGCATGCATCTTTTGGTAGACGCGGACGCAGTTTTCTGCAAAACCACACGATAGGCATGCAAATGGTGCTTTTGGCAGAACGCGCGTGTGGATTTCTACCAAACGACGTGAAAAGCATGCCGATGCTGCTCTTTTTAGCACCCGCACATGGATTTGTGCCAAAACGCGTTTTAAGCATGCGCATGCATCTTTTGGTAGACGCGGACGCAGTTTTCTGCAAAACCACACGATATGCATGCAAATGGTGCTTTTGGCAGAACGCGCGCGTGGATTTCTACCAAACGACGTGAAAAGCATGCCGATGCTGCTCTTTTTAACATCCGCACATGTATTTGTGCCAAAACGCGTTTTTAGCATGCACATGCATCTTTTGGTAGACGCGGACGCAGTTTTCTGCAAAACCACACGATATGCATGCAAATGGTGCTTTTAGCAGAACGCGCGTGTGGATTTCTACCAAACGACGTGAAAAGCATGCCGATGCTGCTCTTTTTAACATCCGCACATGGATTTGTGCCAAAGCGCGTTTTAAGCATGCGCATGCATCTTTTGGTAGACGCGGACGCAGTTTTCTGCAAAACCACACGATAGGCATGCAAATGGTGCTTTTGGCAGAACGCGCGTGTGGATTTCTACCAAACGACGTGAAAAGCATGCCGATGCTGCTCGTTTTAGCACCCGCACATGGATTTGTGCCAAAACGCGTTTTAAGCATGCGCATGCATCTTTTGGTAGACGCGGACGCAGTTTTCTGCAAAACCACACGATATGCATGCAAATGGTGCTTTTGGCAGAACGCGCGCGTGGATTTCTACCAAACGACGTGAAAAGCATGCCGATGCTGCTCTTTTTAACATCCGCACATGGATTTGTGCCAAAGCGCGTTTTAAGCATGCGCATGCATCTTTTGGTAGACGCGGACGCAGTTTTCTGCAAAAGCACACAATAGGCATGCAAATGGTGCTTTTGGCAGAACGCGCGTGTGGATTTCTACCAAACGACGTGAAAAGCATGCCGATGCTGCTCTTTTTAGCACCCGCACATGGATTTGTGCCAAAACGCGTTTTAAGCATGCGCATGCATCTTTTGGTAGACGCGGACGCAGTTTTCTGCAAAACCACACGATAGGCATGCAAATGATGCTTTTGGCAGAACACGCGTGTGGATTTCTACCAAACGACGTGAAAAGCATGCCGATGCTGCTCTTTTTAGCACCCGCACATGGATTTGTGCCAAAACGCGTTTTAAGCATGCGCATGCATCTTTTGGTAGACGCGGACGCAGTTTTCTGCAAAACCACACGATATGCATGCAAATGGTGCTTTTGGCAGAACGCGCGCGTGGATTTCTACCAAACGACGTGAAAAGCATGCCGATGCTGCTCTTTTTAACATCCGCACATGGATTTGTGCCAAAACGCGTTTTTAGCATGCACATGCATCTTTTGGTAGACGCGGACGCAGTTTTCTGCAAAACCACACGATATGCATGCAAATGGTGCTTTTGGCAGAACGCGCGTGTGGATTTCTACCAAACGACGTGAAAAGCATGCCGATGCTGCTCTTTTTAACATCCGCACATGGATTTGTGCCAAAGCGCGTTTTAAGCATGCGCATGCATCTTTTGGTAGACGCGGACGCAGTTTTCTGCAAAACCACACGATAGGCATGCAAATGGTGCTTTTGGCAGAACGCGCCTGTGGATTTCTACCAAACGACGTGAAAAGCATGCCGATGCTGCTCTTTTTAGCACCCGCACATGGATTTGTGCCAAAACGCGTTTTAAGCATGCGCATGCATCTTTTGGTAGACGCGGACGCAGTTTTCTGCAAAACCACACGATATGCATGCAAATGGTGCTTTTGGCAGAACGCGCGCGTGGATTTCTACCAAACGACGTGAAAAGCATGCCGATGCTGCTCTTTTTAACATCCGCACATGGATTTGTGCCAAAGCGCGTTTTAAGCATGCGCATGCATCTTTTGGTAGACGCGGACGCAGTTTTCTGCAAAACCGCACGATAGGCATGCAAATGGTGCTTTTGGCAGAACGCGCGTGTGGATTTCTACCAAACGACGTGAAAAGCATGCCGATGCTGCTCTTTTTAGCACCCGCACATGGATTTGTGCCAAAACGCGTTTTAAGCATGCGCATGCATCTTTCGGTAGACGCGGACGCAGTTTTCTGCAAAACCACACGATATGCATGCATATGGTGCTTTTGGCAGAACGCGCGCGTGGATTTCTACCAAACGACGTGAAAGGCATGCCGATGCTGCTCTTTTTAACATCCGCACATGGATTTGTGCCAAAACGCGTTTTAAGCATGCGCATGCATCTTTTGGTAGACGCGGACGCAGTTTTCTGCAAAACCACACGATAGGCATGCAAATGGTGCTTTTGGCAGAACGCGCGCGTGGATTTCTACCAAACGACGTGAAAAGCATGCCGATGCTGCTCTTTTTAGCACCCGCACATGGATTTGTGCCAAAACGCGTTTTAAGCATGCGCATGCATCTTTTGGTAGACGCGGACGCAGTTTTCTGCAAAACCACACGATATGCATGCAAATGGTGCTTTTGGCAGAACGCGCGTGTGGATTTCTACCAAACGACGTGAAAAGCATGCCGATGCTGCTCTTTTTAGCACCCGCACATGGATTTGTGCCAAAACGCGTTTTAAGCATGCGCATGCATCTTTTGGTAGACGCGGACGCAGTTTTCTGCAAAACCACACGATATGCATACAAATGGTGGTTTTGGCAGAACGCGCGCGTGGATTTCTACCAAACGACGTGAAAAGCATGCCGATGCTGCTCTTTTTTGCACCCGCACATGGATTTGTGCCAAAACGCGTTTTTAGCATGCACATGCATCTTTTGGTAGACGCGGACGCAGTTTTCTGCAAAACCACACGATATGCATTCAAATGGTGCTTTTGGCAGAACGCGCGCGTGGATTTCTACCAAACGACGTGAAAAGCATGCCGATGCTGCTCTTTTTAACATCCGCACATGGTTTTGTGCCAAAACGCGTTTTTAGCATGCACATGCATCTTTTGGTAGACGCGGACGCAGTTTTCTGCAAAACCACACGATATGCATGCAAATGGTGCTTTTGGCAGAACGCGCGTGTGGATTTCTACCAAACGACGTGAAAAGCATGCCGATGCTGCTCTTTTTAGCACCCGCACATGGATTTGTGCCAAAACGCGTTTTAAGCATGCGCATGCATCTTTTGGTAGACGCGGACGCAGTTTTCTGCAAAACCACACGATATGCATGCAAATGGTGCTTTTGGCAGAACGCGCGCGTGGATTTCTACCAAACGACGTGAAAAGCATGCCGATGCTGCTCTTTTTAACATCCGCACATGGATTTGTGCCAAAGCGCGTTTTAAGCATGCGCATGCATCTTTTGGTAGACGCGGACGCAGTTTTCTGCAAAACCACACGATAGGCATGCAAATGGTGCTTTTGGCAGAACGCGCGTGTGGATTTCTACCAAACGACGTGAAAAGCAAGCCGATGCTGCTCTTTTTAGCACCCGCACATGGATTTGTGCCAAAACGCGTTTTAAGCATGCGCATGCATCTTTTGGTAGACGCGGACGCAGTTTTCTGCAAAACCACACGATATGCATGCAAATGGTGCTTTTGGCAGAACGCGCGCGTGGATTTCTACCAAACGACGTGAAAAGCATGCCGATGCTGCTCTTTTTAACATCCGCACATGGATTTGTGCCAAAACGCGTTTTTAGCATGCACATGCATCTTTTGGTAGACGCGGACGCAGTTTTCTGCAAAACCACACGATATGCATGCAAATGGTGCTTTTGGCAGAACGCGCGTGTGGATTTCTACCAAACGACGTGAAAAGCATGCCGATGCTGCTCTTTTTAACATCCGCACATGGATTTGTGCCAAAGCGCGTTTTAAGCATGCGCATGCATCTTTTGGTAGACGCGGACGCAGTTTTCTGCAAAACCACACGATAGGCATGCAAATGGTGCTTTTGGCAGAACGCGCCTGTGGATTTCTACCAAACGACGTGAAAAGCATGCCGATGCTGCTCTTTTTAGCACCCGCACATGGATTTGTGCCAAAACGCGTTTTAAGCATGCGCATGCATCTTTTGGTAGACGCGGACGCAGTTTTCTGCAAAACCACACGATATGCATGCAAATGGTGCTTTTGGCAGAACGCGCGCGTGGATTTCTACCAAACGACGTGAAAAGCATGCCGATGCTGCTCTTTTTAACATCCGCACATGGATTTGTGCCAAAGCGCGTTTTAAGCATGCGCATGCATCTTTTGGTAGACGCGGACGCAGTTTTCTGCAAAACCGCACGATAGGCATGCAAATGGTGCTTTTGGCAGAACGCGCGTGTGGATTTCTACCAAACGACGTGAAAAGCATGCCGATGCTGCTCTTTTTAACATCCGCACATGGATTTGTGCCAAAGCGCGTTTTAAGCATGCGCATGCATCTTTTGGTAGACGCGGACGCAGTTTTCTGCAAAACCACACGATAGGCATGCAAATGGTGCTTTTGGCAGAACGCGCGTGTGGATTTCTACCAAACGACGTGAAAAGCATGCCGATGCTGCTCTTTTTAACATCCGCACATGGATTTGCGCCAAAACGCGTTTTAAGCATGCGCATGCATCTTTTGGTAGACGCGGACGCAGTTTTCTGCAAAACCACACGATAGGCATGCAAATGGTGCTTTTGGCAGAACGCGCGTGTGGATGTCTACCAAACGACGTGAAAAGCATGCCGATGCTGCTCTTTTTAGCACCCGCACATGGATTTGCGCCAAAACGCGTTTTAAGCATGCGCATGCATCTTTTGGTAGACGCGGACGCAGTTTTCTGCAAAACCACACGATATGCATGCAAATGGTGCTTTTGGCAGAACGCGCGCGTGGATTTCTACCAAACGACGTGAAAAGCATGCCGATGCTGCTCTTTTTAACATCCGCACATGGATTTGTGCCAAAGCGCGTTTTAAGCATGCGCATGCATCTTTTGGTAGACGCGGACGCAGTTTTCTGCAAAACCACACGATAGGCATGCAAATGGTGCTTTTGGCAGAACGCGCGTGTGGATTTCTACCAAACGACGTGAAAAGCATGCCGATGCTGCTCTTTTTAGCACCCGCACATGGATTTGTGCCAAAACGCGTTTTTAGCATGCACATGCATCTTTTGGTAGACGCGGACGCAGTTTTCTGCAAAACCACACGATATGCATGCAAATGGTGCTTTTGGCAGAACGCGCGTGTGGATTTCTACCAAACGACGTGAAAAGCATGCCGATGCTGCTCTTTTTAGCACCCGCACATGGATTTGTGCCAAAACGCGTTTTAAGCATGCGCATGCATCTTTTGGTAGACGCGGACGCAGTTTTCTGCAAAACCACACGATATGCATGCAAATGGTGCTTTTGGCAGAACGCGCGCGTGGATTTCTACCAAACGACGTGAAAAGCATGCCGACGCTGCTCTTTTTAACATCCGCATATGGATTTGTGCCAAAGCGCGTTTTAAGCATGCGCATGCATCTTTTGGTAGACGCGGACGCAGTTTTCTGCAAAACCACGCGATATGCATGCAAATGGTGCTTTTGGCAGAACGCGCGTGTGGATTTCTACCAAACGACGTGAAAAGCATGCCGATGCTGCTCTTTTTAGCACCCGCACATGGATTTGTGCCAAAACGCGTTTTAAGCATGCGCATGCATCTTTTGGTAGACGCGGACGCAGTTTTCTGCAAAACCACACGATATGCATGCAAATGGTGCTTTTGGCAGAACGCGCGCGTGGATTTCTACCAAACGACGTGAAAAGCATGCCGATGCTGCTCTTTTTAACATCCGCACATGGATTTGTGCCAAAGCGCGTTTTAAGCATGCGCATGCATCTTTTGGTAGACGCGGACGCAGTTTTCTGCAAAACCACACGATAGGCATGCAAATGGTGCTTTTGGCAGAACGCGCGTGTGGATTTCTACCAAACGACGTGAAAAGCAAGCCGATGCTGCTCTTTTTAGCACCCGCACATGGATTTGTGCCAAAACGCGTTTTAAGCATGCGCATGCATCTTTTGGTAGACGCGGACGCAGTTTTCTGCAAAACCACACGATATGCATGCAAATGGTGCTTTTGGCAGAACGCGCGCGTGGATTTCTACCAAACGACGTGAAAAGCATGCCGATGCTGCTCTTTTTAACATCCGCACATGGATTTGTGCCAAAACGCGTTTTTAGCATGCACATGCATCTTTTGGTAGACGCGGACGCAGTTTTCTGCAAAACCACACGATATGCATGCAAATGGTGCTTTTGGCAGAACGCGCGTGTGGATTTCTACCAAACGACGTGAAAAGCATGCCGATGCTGCTCCTTTTAACATCCGCACATGGATTTGTGCCAAAGCGCGTTTTAAGCATGCGCATGCATCTTTTGGTAGACGCGGACGCAGTTTTCTGCAAAACCACACGATAGGCATGCAAATGGTGCTTTTGGCAGAACGCGCGTGTGGATTTCTACCAAACGACGTGAAAAGCATGCCGATGCTGCTCTTTTTAGCACCCGCACATGGATTTGTGCCAAAACGCGTTTTAAGCATGCGCATGCATCTTTTGGTAGACGCGGACGCAGTTTTTTGCAAAACCACACGATATGCATGCAAATGGTGCTTTTGGCAGAACGCGCGCGTGGATTTCTACCAAACGACGTGAAAAGCATGCCGATGCTGCTCTTTTTAACATCCGCACATGGATTTGTGCCAAAGCGCGTTTTAAGCATGCGCATGCATCTTTTGGTAGACGCGGACGCAGTTTTCTGCAAAACCACACGATAGTCATGCAAATGGTGCTTTTGGCAGAACGCGCGTGTGGATTTCTACCAAACGACGTGAAAAGCATGCCGATGCTGCTCTTTTTAGCACCCGCACATGGATTTGTGCCAAAACGCGTTTTAAGCATGCGCATGCATCTTTTGGTAGACGCGGACGCAGTTTTCTGCAAAACCACACGATAGGCATGCAAATGGTGCTTTTGGCAGAACGCGCGTGTGGATTTCTACCAAACGACGTGAAAAGCATGCCGATGCTGCTCTTTTTAGCACCCGCACATGGATTTGTGCCAAAACGCGTTTTAAGCATGCGCATGCATCTTTTGGTAGACGCGGACGCAGTTTTCTGCAAAACCACACGATATGCATGCAAATGGTGCTTTTGGCAGAACGCGCGCGTGGATTTCTACCAAACGACGTGAAAAGCATGCCGATGCTGCTCTTTTTAACATCCGCACATGGATTTGTGCCAAAACGCGTTTTTAGCATGCACATGCATCTTTTGGTAGACGCGGACGCAGTTTTCTGCAAAACCACACGATATGCATGCAAATGGTGCTTTTGGCAGAACGCGCGTGTGGATTTCTACCAAACGACGTGAAAAGCATGCCGATGCTGCTCTTTTTAACATCCGCACATGGATTTGTGCCAAAGCGCGTTTTAAGCATGCGCATGCATCTTTTGGTAGACGCGGACGCAGTTTTCTGCAAAACCACACGATAGGCATGCAAATGGTGCTTTTGGCAGAACGCGCGTGTGGATTTCCACCAAACGACGTGAAAAGCATGCCGATGCTGCTCTTTTTAGCACCCGCACATGGATTTGTGCCAAAACGCGTTTTAAGCATGCGCATGCATCTTTTGGTAGACGCGGACGCAGTTTTCTGCAAAACCACACGATATGCATGCAAATGGTGCTTTTGGCAGAACGCGCGCGTGGATTTCTACCAAACGACGTGAAAAGCATGCCGATGCTGCTCTTTTTAACATCCGCACATGGATTTGTGCCAAAGCGCGTTTTAAGCATGCGCATGCATCTTTTGGTAGACGCGGACGCAGTTTTCTGCAAAACCACACGATAGGCATGCAAATGGTGCTTTTGGCCGAACGCGCGTGTGGATTTCTACCAAACGACGTGAAAAGCATGCCGATGCTGCTCTTTTTAGCACCCGCACATGGATTTGTGCCAAAACGCGTTTTAAGCATGCGCATGCATCTTTCGGTAGACGCGGACGCAGTTTTCTGCAAAACCACACGATATGCATGCAAATGGTGCTTTTGGCAGAACGCGCGTGTGGATTTCTACCAAACGACGTGAAAAGCATGCCGATGCTGCTCTTTTTAGCACCCGCACATGGATTTGTGCCAAAACGCGTTTTAAGCATGCGCATGCATCTTTTGGTAGACGCGGACGCAGTTTTCTGCAAAACCACACGATATGCATGCAAATGGTGCTTTTGGCAGAACGCGCGCGTGGATTTCTACCAAACGACGTGAAAAGCATGCCGATGCTGCTCTTTTTAACATCCGCACATGGATTTGTGCCAAAGCGCGTTTAAAGCATGCGCATGCATCTTTTGGTAGACGCGGACGCAGTTTTCTGCAAAACCACACGATAGGCATGCAAATGGTGCTTTTGGCAGAACGCGCGCGTGGATTTCTACCAAACGACGCGAAAAGCATGCCGATGCTGCTCTTTTTAGCACCCGCACATGGATTTGTGCCAAAACGCGTTTTAAGCATGCGCATGCATCTTTTGGTAGACGCGGACGCAGTTTTCTGCAAAACCACACGATATGCATGCAAATGGTGGTTTTGGCAGAACGCGCGCGTGGATTTCTACCAAACGACGTGAAAAGCATGCCGATGCTGCTCTTTTTAGCACCCGCACATGGATTTGTGCCAAAACGCGTTTTTAGCATGCACATGCATCTTTTGGTAGACGCGGACGCAGTTTTCTGCAAAACCACACGATATGCATGCAAATGGTGCTTTTGGCAGAACGCGCGCGTGGATTTCTACCAAACGACGTGAAAAGCATGCCGATGCTGCTCTTTTTAACATCCGCACATGGATTTGTGCCAAAACGCGTTTTTAGCATGCACATGCATCTTTTGGTAGACGCGGACGCAGTTTTCTGCAAAACCACACGATATGCATGCAAATGGTGCTTTTGGCCGAACGCGCGTGTGGATTTCTACCAAACGACGTGAAAAGCATGCCGATGCTGCTCTTTTTAACATCCGCACATGGATTTGTGCCAAAGCGCGTTTTAAGCATGCGCATGCATCTTTTGGTAGACGCGGACGCAGTTTTCTGCAAAACCACACGATAGGCATGCAAATGGTGCTTTTGGCAGAACGCGCGTGTGGATTTCTACCAAACGACGTGAAAAGCATGCCGATGCTGCTCTTTTTAGCACCCGCACATGGATTTGTGCCAAAACGCGTTTTAAGCATGCGCATGCATCTTTTGGTAGACGCGGACGCAGTTTTCTGCAAAACCACACGATAGGCATGCAAATGGTGCTTTTGGCAGAACGCGCGTGTGGATTTCTACCAAACGACGTGAAAAGCATGCCGATGCTGCTCTTTTTAGCACCCGCACATGGATTTGTGCCAAAACGCGTTTTAAGCATGCGCATGCATCTTTTGGTAAACGCGGACGCAGTTTTCTGCAAAACCACACGATATGCATGCAAATGGTGCTTTTGGCAGAACGCGCGCGTGGATTTCTACCAAACGACGTGAAAAGCATGCCGATGCTGCTCTTTTTAACATCCGCACATGGATTTGTGCCAAAGCGCGTTTTAAGCATGCGCATGCATCTTTTGGTAGACGCGGACGCAGTTTTCTGCAAAACCACACGATAGGCTTGCAAATGGTGCTTTTGGCAGAACGCGCGCGTGGATTTCTACCAAACGACGTGAAAAGCATGCCGATGCTGCTCTTTTTAACATCCGCACATGGATTTGTGCCAAAACGCGTTTTTAGCATGCACATGCATCTTTTGGTAGACGCGGACGCAGTTTTCTGCAAAACCACACGATATGCATGCAAATGGTGCTTTTGGCCGAACGCGCGTGTGGATTTCTACCAAACGACGTGAAAAGCATGCCGATGCTGCTCTTTTTAACATCCGCACATGGATTTGTGCCAAAGCGCGTTTTAAGCATGCGCATGCATCTTTTGGTAGACGCGGACGCAGTTTTCTGCAAAACCACACGATAGGCATGCAAATGGTGCTTTTGGCAGAACGCGCGTGTGGATTTCTACCAAACGACGTGAAAAGCATGCCGATGCTGCTCTTTTTAGCACCCGCACATGGATTTGTGCCAAAACGCGTTTTAAGCATGCGCATGCATCTTTTGGTAGACGCGGACGCAGTTTTCTGCAAAACCACACGATAGGCATGCAAATGGTGCTTTTGGCAGAACGCGCGTGTGGATTTCTACCAAACGACGTGAAAAGCATGCCGATGCTGCTCTTTTTAGCACCCGCACATGGATTTGTGCCAAAACGCGTTTTAAGCATGCGCATGCATCTTTTGGTAGACGCGGACGCAGTTTTCTGCAAAACCACACGATATGCATGCAAATGGTGCTTTTGGCAGAACGCGCGCGTGGATTTCTACCAAACGACGTGAAAAGCATGCCGATGCTGCTCTTTTTAACATCCGCACATGGATTTGTGCCAAAGCGCGTTTTAAGCATGCGCATGCATCTTTTGGTAGACGCGGACGCAGTTTTCTGCAAAACCACACGATAGGCATGCAAATGGTGCTTTTGGCAGAACGCGCGTGTGGATTTCTACCAAACGACGTGAAAAGCATGCCGATGCTGCTCTTTTTAGCACCCGCACATGGATTTGTGCCAAAACGCGTTTTAAGCATGCGCATGCATCTTTTGGTAGACGCGGACGCAGTTTTCTGCAAAACCACACGATATGCATGCAAATAGTCCTTTTGGCAGAACGCGCGCGTGGATTTCTACCAAACGACGTGAAAAGCATGCCGATGCTGCTCTTTTTAACATCCGCACATGGATTTGTGCCAAAACGCGTTTTAAGCATGCGCATGCATCTTTTGGTAGACGCGGACGCAGTTTTCTGCAAAACCACACGATAGGCATGCAAATGGTGCTTTTGGCAGAACGCGCGCGTGGATTTCTACCAAACGACGTGAAAAGCATGCCGATGCTGCTCTTTTTAGCACCCGCACATGGATTTGTGCCAAAACGCGTTTTAAGCATGCGCATGCATCTTTTGGTAGACGCGGACGCAGTTTTCTGCAAAACCACACGATAGGCATGCAAATGGTGCTTTTGGCAGAACGCGCGTGTGGATTTCTACCAAACGACGTGAAAAGCATGCCGATGCTGCTCTTTTTAGCACCCGCACATGGATTTGTGCCAAAACGCGTTTTAAGCATGCGCATGCATCTTTTGGTAGACGCGGACGCAGTTTTCTGCAAAACCACACGATATGCATGCAAATGGTGCTTTTGGCAGAACGCGCGCGTGGATTTCTACCAAACGACGTGAAAAGCATGCCGATGCTGCTCTTTTTAACATCCGCACATGGATTTGTGCCAAAACGCGTTTTTAGCATGCACACGCATCTTTTGGTAGACGCGGACGCAGTTTTCTGCAAAACCACACGATATGCATGCAAATGGTGCTTTTGGCAGAACGCGCGTGTGGATTTCTACCAAACGACGTGAAAAGCATGCCGATGCTGCTCTTTTTAACATCCGCACATGGATTTGTGCCAAAGCGCGTTTTAAGCATGCGCATGCATCTTTTGGTAGACGCGGACGCAGTTTTCTGCAAAACCACACGATAGGCATGCAAATGGTGCTTTTGGCAGAACGCGCGTGTGGATTTCTACCAAACGACGTGAAAAGCATGCCGATGCTGCTCTTTTTAGCACCCGCACATGGATTTGTGCCCAAACGCGTTTTAAGCATGCGCATGCATCTTTTGGTAGACGCGGACGCAGTTTTCTGCAAAACCACACGATAGGCATGCAAATGGTGCTTTTGGCAGAACGCGCGCGTGGATTTCTACCAAAAGACGTGAAAAGCATGCCGATGCTGCTCTTTTTAGCACCCGCACATGGATTTGTGCCAAAACGCGTTTTAAGCATGCGCATGCATCTTTTGGTAGACGCGGACGCAGTTTTCTGCAAAACCACACGATAGGCATGCAAATGGTGCTTTTGGCAGAACGCGCGTGTGGATTTCTACCAAACGACGTGAAAAGCATGCCGATGCTGCTCTTTTTAGCACCCGCACATGGATTTGTGCCAAAACGCGTTTTAAGCATGCGCATGCATCTTTTGGCAGACGCGGACGCAGTTTTCTGCAAAACCACACGATATGCATGCAAATGGTGCTTTTGGCAGAACGCGCGCGTGGATTTCTACCAAACGACGTGAAAAGCATGCCGATGCTGCTCTTTTTAACATCCGCACATGGATTTGTGCCAAAACGCGTTTTTAGCATGCACATGCATCTTTTGGTAGACGCGGACGCAGTTTTCTGCAAAACCACACGATATGCATGCAAATGGTGCTTTTGGCAGAACACGAGTGTGGATTTCTACCAAACGACGTGAAAAGCATGCCGATGCTGCTCTTTTTAACATCCGCACATGGATTTGTGCCAAAGCGCGTTTTAAGCATGCGCATGCATCTTTTGGTAGACGCGGACGCAGTTTTCTGCAAAACCACACGATATGCATGCAAATGGTGCTTTTGGCAGAACGCGCGCGTGGATTTCTACCAAACGACGTGAAAAGCATGCCGATGCTGCTCTTTTTAACATCCGCACATGGATTTGTGCCAAAGAGCGTTTTAAGCATGCGCATGCATCTTTTGGTAGACGCGGACGCAGTTTTCTGCAAAACCACACGATAGGCATGCAAATGGTGCTTTTGGCAGAACGCGCGTGTGGATTTCTACCAAACGACGTGAAAAGCATGCCGATGCTGCTCTTTATAGCACCCGCACATGGATTTGTGCCAAAACGCGTTTTTAGCATGCACATGCATCTTTTGGTAGACGCGGACGCAGTTTTCTGCAAAACCACACGATATGCATGCAAATGGTGCTTTTGGCAGAACGCGCGTGTGGATTTCTACCAAACGACGTGAAAAGCATGCCGATGCTGCTCTTTTTAGCACCCGCACATGGATTTGTGCCAAAACGCGTTTTAAGCATGCGCATGCATCTTTTGGTAGACGCGGACGCAGTTTTCTGCAAAACCACACGATATGCATGCAAATGGTGCTTTTGGCAGAACGCGCGCGTGGATTTCTACCAAACGACGTGAAAAGCATGCCGACGCTGCTCTTTTTAACATCCGCATATGGATTTGTGCCAAAGCGCGTTTTAAGCATGCGCATGCATCTTTTGGTAGACGCGGACGCAGTTTTCTGCAAAACCACGCGATATGCATGCAAATGGTGCTTTTGGCAGAACGCGCGTGTGGATTTCTACCAAACGACGTGAAAAGCATGCCGATGCTGCTCTTTTTAGCACCCGCACATGGATTTGTGCCAAAACGCGTTTTAAGCATGCGCATGCATCTTTTGGTAGACGCGGACGCAGTTTTCTGCAAAACCACACGATATGCATGCAAATGGTGCTTTTGGCAGAACGCGCGCGTGGATTTCTACCAAACGACGTGAAAAGCATGCCGATGCTGCTCTTTTTAGCACCCGCACATGGATTTGTGCCAAAACGCGTTTTAAGCATGCGCATGCATCTTTTGGTAGACGCGGACGCAGTTTTCTGCAAAACCACACGATATGCATGCAAATGGTGCTTTTGGCAGAACGCGCGCGTGGATTTCTACCAAACGACGTGAAAAGCATGCCGATGCTGCTCTTTTTAACATCCGCACATGGATTTGTGCCAAAGCGCGTTTTAAGCATGCGCATGCATCTTTTGGTAGACGCGGACGCAGTTTTCTGCAAAACCGCACGATAGGCATGCAAATGGTGCTTTTGGCAGAACGCGCGTGTGGATTTCTACCAAACGACGTGAAAAGCATGCCGATGCTGCTCTTTTTAGCACCCGCACATGGATTTGTGCCAAAACGCGTTTTAAGCATGCGCATGCATCTTTCGGTAGACGCGGACGCAGTTTTCTGCAAAACCACACGATATGCATGCAAATGGTGCTTTTGGCAGAACGCGCGCGTGGATTTCTACCAAACGACGTGAAAAGCATGCCGATGCTGCTCTTTTTAACATCCGCACATGGATTTGTGCCAAAACGCGTTTTAAGCATGCGCATGCATCTTTTGGTAGACGCGGACGCAGTTTTCTGCAAAACCACACGATAGGCATGCAAATGGTGCTTTTGGCAGAACGCGCGCGTGGATTTCTACCAAACGACGTGAAAAGCATGCCGATGCTGCTCTTTTTAGCACCCGCACATGGATTTGTGCCAAAACGCGTTTTTAGCATGCACATGCATCTTTTGGTAGACGCGGACGCAGTTTTCTGCAAAGCCACACGATATGCATGCAAATGCTGCTTTTGGCAGAACGCGCGTGTGGATTTCTACCAAACGACGTGAAAAGCATGCCGATGCTGCTCTTTTTAGCACCCGCACATGGATTTGTGCCAAAACGCGTTTTAAGCATGCGCATGCATCTTTTGGTAGACGCGGACGCAGTTTTCTGCAAAACCACACGATATGCATGCAAATGGTGCTTTTGGCAGAACGCGCGCGTGGATTTCTACCAAACGACGTGAAAAGCATGCCGATGCTGCTCTTTTTAACATCCGCACATGGATTTGTGCCAAAGCGCGTTTTAAGCATGCGCATGCATCTTTTGGTAGACGCGGACGCAGTTTTCTGCAAAACCACACGATAGGCATGCAAATGGTGCTTTTGGCAGAACGCGCGCGTGGATTTCTACCAAACGACGCGAAAAGCATGCCGATGCTGCTCTTTTTAGCACCCGAACATGGATTTGTGCCAAAACGCGTTTTAAGCATGCGCATGCATCTTTTGGTAGACGCGGACGCAGTTTTCTGCAAAACCACACGATATGCATGCAAATGGTGGTTTTGGCAGAACGCGCGCGTGGATTTCTACCAAACGACGTGAAAAGCATGCCGATGCTGCTCTTTTTTGCACCCGCACATGGATTTGTGCCAAAACGCGTTTTTAGCATGCACATGCATCTTTTGGTAGACGCGGACGCAGTTTTCTGCAAAACCACACGATATGCATGCAAATGGTGCTTTTGGCAGAACGCGCGCGTGGATTTCTACCAAACGACGTGAAAAGCATGCCGATGCTGCTCTTTTTAACATCCGCACATGGATTTGTGCCAAAACGCGTTTTTAGCATGCACATGCATCTTTTGGTAGACGCGGACGCAGTTTTCTGCAAAACCACACGATATGCATGCAAATGGTGCTTTTGGCAGAACGCGCGTGTGGATTTCTACCAAACGACGTGAAAAGCATGCCGATGCTGCTCTTTTTACCATCCGCACATGGATTTGTGCCAAAGCGCGTTTTAAGCATGCGCATGCATCTTTTGGTAGACGCGGACGCAGTTTTCTGCAAAACCACACGATAGGCATGCAAATGGTGCTTTTGGCAGAACGCGCGTGTGGATTTCTACCAAACGACGTGAAAAGCATGCCGATGCTGCTCTTTTTAGCACCCGCACATGGATTTGTGCCAAAACGCGTTTTAAGCATGCGCATGCATCTTTTGGTAGACGCGGACGCAGTTTTCTGCAAAACCACACGATATGCATGCAAATGGTGCTTTTGGCAGAACGCGCGCGTGGATTTCTACCAAACGACGTGAAAAGCATGCCGACGCTGCTCTTTTTAACATCCGCATATGGATTTGTGCCAAAGCGCGTTTTAAGCATGCGCATGCATCTTTTGGTAGACGCGGACGCAGTTTTCTGCAAAACCACGCGATATGCATGCAAATGGTGCTTTTGGCAGAACGCGCGTGTGGATTTCTACCAAACGACGTGAAAAGCATGCCGATGCTGCTCTTTTTAGCACCCGCACATGGATTTGTGCCAAAACGCGTTTTAAGCATGCGCATGCATCTTTTGGTAGACGCGGACGCAGTTTTCTGCAAAACCACACGATATGCATGCAAATGGTGCTTTTGGCAGAACGCGCGCGTGGATTTCTACCAAACGACGTGAAAAGCATGCCGATGCTGCTCTTTTTAGCACCCGCACATGGATTTGTGCCAAAACGCGTTTTAAGCATGCGCATGCATCTTTTGGTAGACGCGGACGCAGTTTTCTGCAAAACCACACGATATGCATGCAAATGGTGCTTTTGGCAGAACGCGCGCGTGGATTTCTACCAAACGACGTGAAAAGCATGCCGATGCTGCTCTTTTTAACATCCGCACATGGATTTGTGCCAAAGCGCGTTTTAAGCATGCGCATGCATCTTTTGGTAGACGCGGACGCAGTTTTCTGCAAAACCGCACGATAGGCATGCAAATGGTGCTTTTGGCAGAACGCGCGTGTGGATTTCTACCAAACGACGTGAAAAGCATGCCGATGCTGCTCTTTTTAGCACCCGCACATGGATTTGTGCCAAAACGCGTTTTAAGCATGCGCATGCATCTTTCGGTAGACGCGGACGCAGTTTTCTGCAAAACCACACGATATGCATGCAAATGGTGCTTTTGGCAGAACGCGCGCGTGGATTTCTACCAAACGACGTGAAAAGCATGCCGATGCTGCTCTTTTTAACATCCGCACATGGATTTGTGCCAAAACGCGTTTTAAGCATGCGCATGCATCTTTTGGTAGACGCGGACGCAGTTTTCTGCAAAACCACACGATAGGCATGCAAATGGTGCTTTTGGCAGAACGCGCGCGTGGATTTCTACCAAACGACGTGAAAAGCATGCCGATGCTGCTCTTTTTAGCACCCGCACATGGATTTGTGCCAAAACGCGTTTTTAGCATGCACATGCATCTTTTGGTAGACGCGGACGCAGTTTTCTGCAAAACCACACGATATGCATGCAAATGGTGCTTTTGGCAGAACGCGCGTGTGGATTTCTACCAAACGACGTGAAAAGCATGCCGATGCTGCTCTTTTTAGCACCCGCACATGGATTTGTGCCAAAACGCGTTTTAAGCATGCGCATGCATCTTTTGGTAGACGCGGACGCAGTTTTCTGCAAAACCACACGATATGCATGCAAATGGTGCTTTTGGCAGAACGCGCGCGTGGATTTCTACCAAACGACGTGAAAAGCATGCCGATGCTGCTCTTTTTAACATCCGCACATGGATTTGTGCCAAAGCGCGTTTTAAGCATGCGCATGCATCTTTTGGTAGACGCGGACGCAGTTTTCTGCAAAACCACACGATAGGCATGCAAATGGTGCTTTTGGCAGAACGCGCGCGTGGATTTCTACCAAACGACGCGAAAAGCATGCCGATGCTGCTCTTTTTAGCACCCGCACATGGATTTGTGCCAAAACGCGTTTTAAGCATGCGCATGCATCTTTTGGTAGACGCGGACGCAGTTTTCTGCAAAACCACACGATATGCATGCAAATGGTGGTTTTGGCAGAACGCGCGCGTGGATTTCTACCAAACGACGTGAAAAGCATGCCGATGCTGCTCTTTTTTGCACCCGCACATGGATTTGTGCCAAAACGCGTTTTTAGCATGCACATGCATCTTTTGGTAGACGCGGACGCAGTTTTCTGCAAAACCACACGATATGCATGCAAATGGTGCTTTTGGCAGAACGCGCGCGTGGATTTCTACCAAACGACGTGAAAAGCATGCCGATGCTGCTCTTTTTAACATCCGCACATGGATTTGTGCCAAAACGCGTTTTTAGCATGCACATGCATCTTTTGGTAGACGCGGACGCAGTTTTCTGCAAAACCACACGATATGCATGCAAATGGTGCTTTTGGCAGAACGCGCGTGTGGATTTCTACCAAACGACGTGAAAAGCATGCCGATGCTGCTCTTTTTAACATCCGCACATGGATTTGTGCCAAAGCGCGTTTTAAGCATGCGCATGCATCTTTTGGTAGACGCGGACGCAGTTTTCTGCAAAACCACACGATAGGCATGCAAATGGTGCTTTTGGCAGAACGCGCGTGTGGATTTCTACCAAACGACGTGAAAAGCATGCCGATGCTGCTCTTTTTAGCACCCGCACATGGATTTGTGCCAAAACGCGTTTTAAGCATGCGCATGCATCTTTTGGTAGACGCGGACGCAGTTTTCTGCAAAACCACACGATATGCATGCAAATGGTGCTTTTGGCAGAACGCGCGCGTGGATTTCTACCAAACGACGTGAAAAGCATGCCGATGCTGCTCTTTTTAACATCCGCACATGGATTTGTGCCAAAGCGCGTTTTAAGCATGCGCATGCATCTTTTGGTAGACGCGGACGCAGTTTTCTGCAAAACCACACGATAGGCATGCAAATGGTGCTTTTGGCAGAACGCGCGTGTGGATTTCTACCAAACGACGTGAAAAGCATGCCGATGCTGCTCTTTTTAGCACCCGCACATGGATTTGTGCCAAAACGCGTTTTAAGCATGCGCATGCATCTTTTGGTAGACGCGGACGCAGTTTTCTGCAAAACCACACGATAGGCATGCAAATGGTGCTTTTGGCAGAACGCGCGTGTGGATTTCTACCAAACGACGTGAAAAGCATGCCGATGCTGCTCTTTTTAGCACCCGCACATGGATTTGTGCCAAAACGCGTTTTAAGCATGCGCATGCATCTTTTGGTAGACGCGGACGCAGTTTTCTGCAAAACCACACGATATGCATGCAAATGGTGCTTTTGGCAGAACGCGCGCGTGGATTTCTACCAAACGACGTGAAAAGCATGCCGATGCTGCTCTTTTTAACATCCGCACATGGATTTGTGCCAAAACGCGTTTTTAGCATGCACATGCATCTTTTGGTAGACGCGGACGCAGTTTTCTGCAAAACCACACGATATGCATGCAAATGGTGCTTTTGGCAGAACGCGCGTGTGGATTTCTACCGAACGACGTGAAAAGCATGCCGATGCTGCTCTTTTTAACATCCGCACATGGATTTGTGCCAAAGCGCGTTTTAAGCATGCGCATGCATCTTTTGGTAGACGCGGACGCAGTTTTCTGCAAAACCACACGATAGGCATGCAAATGGTGCTTTTGGCAGAACGCGCGTGTGGATTTCTACCAAACGACGTGAAAAGCATGCCGATGCTGCTCTTTTTAGCACCCGCACATGGATTTGTGCCAAAACGCGTTTTTAGCATGCACATGCATCTTTTGGTAGACGCGGACGCAGTTTTCTGCAAAACCACACGATATGCATGCAAATGGTGCTTTTGGCAGAACGCGCGTGTGGATTTCTACCAAACGACGTGAAAAGCATGCCGATGCTGCTCTTTTTAGCACCCGCACATGGATTTGTGCCAAAACGCGTTTTAAGCATGCGCATGCATCTTTTGGTAGACGCGGACGCAGTTTTCTGCAAAACCACACGATATGCATGCAAATGGTGCTTTTGGCAGAACGCGCGCGTGGATTTCTACCAAACGACGTGAAAAGCATGCCGACGCTGCTCTTTTTAACATCCGCATATGGATTTGTGCCAAAGCGCGTTTTAAGCATGCGCATGCATCTTTTGGTAGACGCGGACGCAGTTTTCTGCAAAACCACGCGATATGCATGCAAATGGTGCTTTTGGCAGAACGCGCGTGTGGATTTCTACCAAACGACGTGAAAAGCATGCCGATGCTGCTCTTTTTAGCACCCGCACATGGATTTGTGCCAAAACGCGTTTTAAGCATGCGCATGCATCTTTTGGTAGACGCGGACGCAGTTTTCTGCAAAACCGCACGATATGCATGCAAATGGTGCTTTTGGCAGAACGCGCGCGTGGATTTCTACCAAACGACGTGAAAAGCATGCCGATGCTGCTCTTTTTAACATCCGCACATGTATTTGTGCCAAAGCGCGTTTTAAGCATGCGCATGCATCTTTTGGTAGACGCGGACGCAGTTTTCTGCAAAACCACACGATAAGCATGCAAATGGTGCTTTTGGCAGAACGCGCGTGTGGATTTCTACCAAACGACGTGAAAAGCAAGCCGATGCTGCTCTTTTTAGCACCCGCACATGGATTTGTGCCAAAACGCGTTTTAAGCATGCGCATGCATCTTTTGGTAGACGCGGACGCAGTTTTCTGCAAAACCACACGATATGCATGCAAATGGTGCTTTTGGCAGAACGCGCGCGTGGATTTCTACCAAACGACGTGAAAAGCATGCCGATGCTGCTCTTTTTAACATCCGCACATGGATTTGTGCCAAAACGCGTTTTTAGCATGCACATGCATCTTTTGGTAGACGCGGACGCAGTTTTCTGCAAAACCACACGATATGCATGCAAATGGTGCTTTTGGCAGAACGCGCGTGTGGATTTCTACCAAACGACGTGAAAAGCATGCCGATGCTGCTCTTTTTAACATCCGCACATGGATTTGTGCCAAAGCGCGTTTTAAGCATGCGCATGCATCTTTTGGTAGACGCGGACGCAGTTTTCTGCAAAACCACACGATAGGCATGCAAATGGTGCTTTTGGCAGAACGCGCGTGTGGATTTCTACCAAACGACGTGAAAAGCATGCCGATGCTGCTCTTTTTAGCACCCGCACATGGATTTGTGCCAAAACGCGTTTTAAGCATGCGCATGCATCTTTTGGTAGACGCGGACGCAGTTTTTTGCAAAACCACACGATATGCATGCAAATGGTGCTTTTGGCAGAACGCGCGCGTGGATTTCTACCAAACGACGTGAAAAGCATGCCGATGCTGCTCTTTTTAACATCCGCACATGGATTTGTGCCAAAGCGCGTTTTAAGCATGCGCATGCATCTTTTGGTAGACGCGGACGCAGTTTTCTGCAAAACCACACGATAGGCATGCAAATGGTGCTTTTGGAAGAACGCGCGTGTGGATTTCTACCAAACGACGTGAAAAGCACGCCGATGCTGCTCTTTTTAGCACCCGCACATGGATTTGTGCCAAAACGCGTTTTAAGCATGCGCATGCATCTTTTGGTAGACGCGGACGCAGTTTTCTGCAAAACCACACGATAGGCATGCAAATGGTGCTTTTGGCAGAACGCGCGTGTGGATTTCTACCAAACGACGTGAAAAGCATGCCGATGCTGCTCTTTTTAGCACCCGCACATGGATTTGTGCCAAAACGCGTTTTAAGCATGCGCATGCATCTTTTGGTAGACGCGGACGCAGTTTTCTGCAAAACCACACGATATGCATGCAAATGGTGCTTTTGGCAGAACGCGCGCGTGGATTTCTACCAAACGACGTGAAAAGCATGCCGATGCTGCTCTTTTTAACATCGGCACATGGATTTGTGCCAAAGCGCGTTTTAAGCATGCGCATGCATCTTTTGGTAGACGCGGACGCAGTTTTCTGCAAAACCGCACGATAGGCATGCAAATGGTGCTTTTGGCAGAACGCGCGTGTGGATTTCTACCAAACGACGTGAAAAGCATGCCGATGCTGCTCTTTTTAGCACCCGCACATGGATTTGTGCCAAAACGCGTTTTAAGCATGCGCATGCATCTTTCGGTAGACGCGGACGCAGTTTTCTGCAAAACCACACGATATGCATGCAAATGGTGCTTTTGGCAGAACGCGCGCGTGGATTTCTACCAAACGACGTGAAAAGCATGCCGATGCTGCTCTTTTTAACACCCGCACATGGATTTGTGCCAAAACGCGTTTTAAGCATGCGCATGCATCTTTTGGTAGACGCGGACGCAGTTTTCTGCAAAACCACACGATAGGCATGCAAATGGTGCTTTTGGCAGAACGCGCGCGTGGATTTCTACCAAACGACGTGAAAAGCATGCCGATGCTGCTCTTTTTAGCACCCGCACATGGATTTGTGCCAAAACGCGTTTTTAGCATGCACATGCATCTTTTGGTAGACGCGGACGCAGTTTTCTGCAAAACCACACGATATGCATGCAAATGGTGCTTTTGGCAGAACGCGCGTGTGGATTTCTACCAAACGACGTGAAAAGCATGCCGATGCTGCTCTTTTTAGCACCCGCACATGGATTTGTGCCAAAGCGCGTTTTAAGCATGCGCATGCATCTTTTGGTAGACGCGGACGCAGTTTTCTGCAAAACCACACGATAGGCATGCAAATGGTGCTTTTGGCAGAACGCGCGCGTGGATTTCTACCAAACGACGCGAAAAGCATGCCGATGCTGCTCTTTTTAGCACCCGCACATGGATTTGTGCCAAAACGCGTTTTAAGCATGCGCATGCATCTTTTGGTAGACGCGGACGCAGTTTTCTGCAAAACCACACGATATGCATGCAAATGGTGGTTTTGGCAGAACGCGCGCGTGGATTTCTACCAAACGACGTGAAAAGCATGCCGATGCTGCTCTTTTTTGGACCCGCACATGGATTTGTGCCAAAACGCGTTTTTAGCATGCACATGCATCTTTTGGTAGACGCGGACGCAGTTTTCTGCAAAACCACACGATATGCATGCAAATGGTTCTTTTGGCAGAACGCGCGCGTGGATTTCTACCAAACGACGTGAAAAGCATGCCGATGCTGCTCTTTTTAACATCCGCACATGGATTTGTGCCAAAGCGCGTTTTAAGCATGCGCATGCATCTTTTGGTAGACGCGGACGCAGTTTTCTGCAAAACCACACGATAGGCATGCAAATGGTGCTTTTGGCAGAACGCGCGTGTGGATTTCTACCAAACGACGTGAAAAGCATGCCGATGCTGCTCTTTTTAGCACCCGCACATGGATTTGTGCCAAAACGCGTTTTAAGCATGCGCATGCATCTTTTGGTAGACGCGGACGCAGTTTTCTGCAAAACCACACGATAGGCATGCAAATGGTGCTTTTGGCAGAACGCGCGTGTGGATTTCTACCAAACGACGTGAAAAGCATGCCGATGCTGCTCTTTTTAGCACCCGCACATGGATTTGTGCCAAAACGCGTTTTAAGCATGCGCATGCATCTTTTGGTAGACGCGGACGCAGTTTTCTGCAAAACCACACGATATGCATGCAAATGGTGCTTTTGGCAGAACGCGCGCGTGGATTTCTACCAAACGACGTGAAAAGCATGCCGATGCTGCTCTTTTTAACATCCGCACATGGATTTGTGCCAAAACGCGTTTTTAGCATGCACATGCATCTTTTGGTAGACGCGGACGCAGTTTTCTGCAAAACCACACGATATGCATGCAAATGGTGCTTTTGGCAGAACGCGCGTGTGGATTTCTACCAAACGACGTGAAAAGCATGCCGATGCTGCTCTTTTTAACATCCGCACATGGATTTGTGCCAAAGCGCGTTTTAAGCATGCGCATGCATCTTTTGGTAGACGCGGACGCAGTTTTCTGCAAAACCACACGATAGGCATGCAAATGGTGCTTTTGGCAGAACGCGCGTGTGGATGTCTACCAAACGACGTGAAAAGCATGCCGATGCTGCTCTTTTTAGCACCCGCACATGGATTTGTGCCAAAACGCGTTTTAAGCATGCGCATGCATCTTTTGGTAGACGCGGACGCAGTTTTCTGCAAAACCACACGATATGCATGCAAATGGTGCTTTTGGCAGAACGCGCGCGTGGATTTCTACCAAACGACGTGAAAAGCATGCCGATGCTGCTCTTTTTAACATCCGCACATGGATTTGTGCCAAAGCGCGTTTTAAGCATGCGCATGCATCTTTTGGTAGACGCGGACGCAGTTTTCTGCAAAACCACACGATAGGCATGCAAATGGTGCTTTTGGCAGAACGCGCGTGTGGATTTCTACCAAACGACGTGAAAAGCATGCCGATGCTGCTCTTTTTAGCACCCGCACATGGATTTGTGCCAAAACGCGTTTTTAGCATGCACATGCATCTTTTGGTAGACGCGGACGCAGTTTTCTGCAAAACCACACGATATGCATGCAAATGGTGCTTTTGGCAGAACGCGCGTGTGGATTTCTACCAAACGACGTGAAAAGCATGCCGATGCTGCTCTTTTTAGCACCCGCACATGGATTTGTGCCAAAACGCGTTTTAAGCATGCGCATGCATCTTTTGGTAGACGCGGACGCAGTTTTCTGCAAAACCACACGATATGCATGCAAATGGTGCTTTTGGCAGAACGCGCGCGTGGATTTCTACCAAACGACGTGAAAAGCATGCCGACGCTGCTCTTTTTAACATCCGCATATGGATTTGTGCCAAAGCGCGTTTTAAGCATGCGCATGCATCTTTTGGTAGACGCGGACGCAGTTTTCTGCAAAACCACGCGATATGCATGCAAATGGTGCTTTTGGCAGAACGCGCGTGTGGATTTCTACCAAACGACGTGAAAAGCATGCCGATGCTGCTCTTTTTAGCACCCGCACATGGATTTGTGCCAAAACGCGTTTTAAGCATGCGCATGCATCTTTTGGTAGACGCGGACGCAGTTTTCTGCAAAACCACACGATATGCATGCAAATGGTGCTTTTGGCAGAACGCGCGCGTGGATTTCTACCAAACGACGTGAAAAGCATGCCGATGCTGCTCTTTTTAACATCCGCACATGGATTTGTGCCAAAGCGCGTTTTAAGCATGCGCATGCATCTTTTGGTAGACGCGGACGCAGTTTTCTGCAAAACCACACGATAGGCATGCAAATGGTGCTTTTGGCAGAACGCGCGTGTGGATTTCTACCAAACGACGTGAAAAGCAAGCCGATGCTGCTCTTTTTAGCACCCGCACATGGATTTGTGCCAAAACGCGTTTTAAGCATGCGCATGCATCTTTTGGTAGACGCGGACGCAGTTTTCTGCAAAACCACACGATATGCATGCAAATGGTGCTTTTGGCAGAACGCGCGCGTGGATTTCTACCAAACGACGTGAAAAGCATGCCGATGCTGCTCTTTTTAACATCCGCACATGGATTTGTGCCAAAACGCGTTTTTAGCATGCACATGCATCTTTTGGTAGACGCGGACGCAGTTTTCTGCAAAACCACACGATATGCATGCAAATGGTGCTTTTGGCAGAACGCGCGTGTGGATTTCTACCAAACGACGTGAAAAGCATGCCGATGCTGCTCTTTTTAACATCCGCACATGGATTTGTGCCAAAGCGCGTTTTAAGCATGCGCATGCATCTTTTGGTAGACGCGGACGCAGTTTTCTGCAAAACCACACGATAGGCATGCAAATGGTGCTTTTGGCAGAACGCGCGTGTGGATTTCTACCAAACGACGTGAAAAGCATGCCGATGCTGCTCTTTTTAGCACCCGCACATGGATTTGTGCCAAAACGCGTTTTAAGCATGCGCATGCATCTTTTGGTAGACGCGGACGCAGTTTTTTGCAAAACCACACGATATGCATGCAAATCGTGCTTTTAGCAGAACGCGCGCGTGGATTTCTACCAAACGACGTGAAAAGCATGCCGATGCTGCTCTTTTTAACATCCGCACATGGATTTGTGCCAAAGCGCGTTTTAAGCATGCGCATGCATCTTTTGGTAGACGCGGACGCAGTTTTCTGCAAAACCACACGATAGGCATGCAAATGGTGCTTTTGGAAGAACGCGCGTGTGGATTTCTACCAAACGACGTGAAAAGCATGCCGATGCTGCTCTTTTTAGCACCCGCACATGGATTTGTGCCAAAACGCGTTTTAAGCATGCGCATGCATCTTTTGGTAGACGCGGACGCAGTTTTTCTGCAAAACCACACGATAGGCATGCAAATGGTGCTTTTGGCAGAACGCGCGTGTGGATTTCTACCAAATGACGTGAAAAGCATGCCGATGCTGCTCTTTTTAGCACCCGCACATGGATTTGTGCCAAAACGCGTTTTAAGCATGCGCATGCATCTTTTGGTAGACGCGGACGCAGTTTTCTGCAAAACCACACGATATGCATGCAAATGGTGCTTTTGGCAGAACGCGCGCGTGGATTTCTACCAAACGACGTGAAAAGCATGCCGATGCTGCTCTTTTTAACATCCGCACATGGATTTGTGCCAAACGCGTTTTTAGCATGCACATGCATCTTTTGGTAGACGCGGACGCAGTTTTCTGCAAAACCACACGATATGCATGCAAATGGTGCTTTTGGCAGAACGCGCGTGTGGATTTCTACCAAACGACGTGAAAAGCATGCCGATGCTGCTCTTTTTAACATCCGCACATGGATTTGTGCCAAAGCGCGTTTTAAGCATGCGCATGCATCTTTTGGTAGACGCGGACGCAGTTTTCTGCAAAACCACACGATAGGCATGCAAATGGTGCTTTTGGCAGAACGCGCGTGTGGATTTCTACCAAACGACGTGAAAAGCATGCCGATGCTGCTCTTTTTAGCACCCGCACATGGATTTGTGCCAAAACGCGTTTTAAGCATGCGCATGCATCTTTTGGTAGACGCGGACGCAGTTTTCTGCAAAACCACACGATATGCATGCAAATGGTGCTTTTGGCAGAACGCGCGCGTGGATTTCTACCAAACGACGTGAAAAGCATGCCGATGCTGCTCTTTTTAACATTCGCACATGGATTTGTGCCAAAGCGCGTTTTTAAGCATGCGCATGCATCTTTTGGTAGACGCGGACGCAGTTTTCTGCAAAACCACACGATAGGCATGCAAATGGTGCTTTTGGCCGAACGCGCGTGTGGATTTCTACCAAACGACGTGAAAAGCATGCCGATGCTGCTCTTTTTAGCACCCGCACATGGATTTGTGCCAAAACGCGTTTTAAGCATGCGCATGCATCTTTCAGTAGACGCGGACGCAGTTTTCTGCAAAACCACACGATATGCATGCAAATGGTGCTTTTGGCAGAACGCGCGTGTGGATTTCTACCAAACGACGTGAAAAGCATGCCGATGCTGCTCTTTTTAGCACCCGCACATGGATTTGTGCCAAAACGCGTTTTAAGCATGCGCATGCATCTTTTGGTAGACGCGGACGCAGTTTTCTGCAAAACCACACGATATGCATGCAAATGGTGCTTTTGGCAGAACGCGCGCGTGGATTTCTACCAAACGACGTGAAAAGCATGCCGATGCTGCTCTTTTTAACATCCGCACATGGATTTGTGCCAAAGCGCGTTTTAAGCATGCGCATGCATCTTTTGGTAGACGCGGACGCAGTTTTCTGCAAAACCACACGATAGGCATGCAAATGGTGGTTTTGGCAGAACGCGCGCGTGGATTTCTACCAAACGACGTGAAAAGCATGCCGATGCTGCTCTTTTTAGCACCCGCACATGGATTTGTGCCAAAACGCGTTTTTAGCATGCACATGCATCTTTTGGTAGACGCGGACGCAGTTTTCTGCAAAACCACACGATATGCATGCAAATGGTGCTTTTGGCAGAACGCGCGCGTGGATTTCTACCAAACGACGTGAAAAGCATGCCGATGCTGCTCTTTTTAACATCCGCACATGGATTTGTGCCAAAAGCGCGTTTTAAGCATGCGCATGCATCTTTTGGTAGACGCGGACGCAGTTTTCTGCAAAACCACACGATAGGCTTGCAAATGGTGCTTTTGGCAGAACGCGCGCGTGGATTTCTACCAAACGACGTGAAAAGCATGCCGATGCTGCTCTTTTTAACATCCGCACATGGATTTGTGCCAAAACGCGTTTTTAGCATGCACATGCATCTTTTGGTAGACGCGGACGCAGTTTTCTGCAAAACCACACGATATGCATGCAAATGGTGCTTTTGGCCGAACGCGCGTGTGGATTTCTACCAAACGACGTGAAAAGCATGCCGATGCTGCTCTTTTTAACATCCGCACATGGATTTGTGCCAAAGCGCGTTTTAAGCATGCGCATGCATCTTTTGGTAGACGCGGACGCAGTTTTCTGCAAAACCACACGATGGGCATGCAAATGGTGCTTTTGGCAGAACGCGCGTGTGGATTTCTACCAAACGACGTGAAAAGCATGCCGATGCTGCTCTTTTTAGCACCCGCACATGGATTTGTGCCAAAACGCGTTTTAAGCATGCGCATGCATCTTTTGGTAGACGCGGACGCAGTTTTCTGCAAAACCACACGATAGGCATGCAAATGGTGCTTTTGGCAGAACGCGCGTGTGGATTTCTACCAAACGACGTGAAAAGCATGCCGATGCTGCTCTTTTTAGCACCCGCACATGGATTTGTGCCAAAACGCGTTTTAAGCATGCGCATGCATCTTTTGGTAGACGCGGACGCAGTTTTCTGCAAAACCACACGATATGCATGCAAATGGTGCTTTTGGCAGAACGCGCGCGTGGATTTCTACCAAACGACGTGAAAAGCATGCCGATGCTGCTCTTTTTAACATCCGCACATGGATTTGTGCCAAAGCGCGTTTTAAGCATGCGCATGCATCTTTTGGTAGACGCGGACGCAGTTTTCTGCAAAACCACACGATAGGCATGCAAATGGTGCTTTTGGCAGAACGCGCGTGTGGATTTCTACCAAACGACGTGAAAAGCATGCCGATGCTGCTCTTTTTAGCACCCGCACATGGATTTGTGCCAAAAACGCGTTTTAAGCATGCGCATGCATCTTTTGGTAGACGCGGACGCAGTTTTCTGCAAAACCACACGATATGCATGCAAATGGTCCTTTTGGCAGGAACGCGCGCGTGGATTTCTACCAAACGACGTGAAAAGCATGCCGATGCTGCTCTTTTTAACATCCGCACATGGATTTGTGCCAAAACGCGTTTTAAGCATGCGCATGCATCTTTTGGTAGACGCGGACGCAGTTTTCTGCAAAACCACACGATAGGCATGCAAATGGTGCTTTTGGCAGAACGCGCGTGTGGATTTCTACCAAACGACGTGAAAAGCATGCCGATGCTGCTCTTTTTAGCACCCGCACATGGATTTGTGCCAAAACGCGTTTTAAGCATGCGCATGCATCTTTTGGTAGACGCGGACGCAGTTTTCTGCAAAACCACACGATAGGCATGCAAATGGTGCTTTTGGCAGAACGCGCGTGTGGATTTCTACCAAACGACGTGAAAAGCATGCCGATGCTGCTCTTTTTAGCACCCGCACATGGATTTGTGCCAAAACGCGTTTTAAGCATGCGCATGCATCTTTTGGTAGACGCGGACGCAGTTTTCTGCAAAACCACACGATATGCATGCAAATGGTGCTTTTGGCAGAACGCGCGCGTGGATTTCTACAAACGACGTGAAAAGCATGCCGATGCTGCTCTTTTTAACATCCGCACATGGATTTGTGCCAAAACGCGTTTTTAGCATGCACATGCATCTTTTGGTAGACGCGGACGCAGTTTTCTGCAAAACCACACGATATGCATGCAAATGGTGCTTTGTGGCAGAACGCGCGTGTGGATTTCTACCAAACGACGTGAAAAGCATGCCGATGCTGCTCTTTTTAACATCCGCACATGGATTTGTGCCAAAGCGCGTTTTAAGCATGCGCATGCATCTTTTGGTAGACGCGGACGCAGTTTTCTGCAAAACCACACGATAGGCATGCAAATGGTGCTTTTGGCAGAACGCGCGTGTGGATGTCTACCAAACGACGTGAAAAGCATGCCGATGCTGCTCTTTTTAGCACCCGCACATGGATTTGTGCCAAAACGCGTTTTAAGCATGCGCATGCATCTTTTGGTAGACGCGGACGCAGTTTTCTGCAAAACCACACGATATGCATGCAAATGGTGCTTTTGGCAGAACGCGCGCGTGGATTTCTACCAAACGACGTGAAAAGCATGCCGATGCTGCTCTTTTTAACATCCGCACATGGATTTGTGCCAAAGCGCGTTTTAAGCATGCGCATGCATCTTTTGGTAGACGCGGACGCAGTTTTCTGCAAAACCACACGATAGGCATGCAAATGGTGCTTTTGGCAGAACGCGCGTGTGGATTTCTACCAAACGACGTGAAAAGCATGCCGATGCTGCTCTTTTTAGCACCCGCACATGGATTTGTGCCAAAACGCGTTTTTAGCATGCACATGCATCTTTTGGTAGACGCGGACGCAGTTTTCTGCAAAACCACACGATATGCATGCAAATGGTGCTTTTGGCAGAACGCGCGTGTGGATTTCTACCAAACGACGTGAAAAGCATGCCGATGCTGCTCTTTTTAGCACCCGCACATGGATTTGTGCCAAAACGCGTTTTAAGCATGCGCATGCATCTTTTGGTAGACGCGGACGCAGTTTCTGCAAAACCACACGATATGCATGCAAATGGTGCTTTTGGCAGAACGCGCGCGTGGATTTCTACCAAACGACGTGAAAAGCATGCCGACGCTGCTCTTTTTAACATCCGCATATGGATTTGTGCCAAAAGCGCGTTTTAAGCATGCGCATGCATCTTTTGGTAGACGCGGACGCAGTTTTCTGCAAAACCACGCGATATGCATGCAAATGGTGCTTTTGGCAGAACGCGCGTGTGGATTTCTACCAAACGACGTGAAAAGCATGCCGATGCTGCTCTTTTTAGCACCCGCACATGGATTTGTGCCAAAACGCGTTTTTAAGCATGCGCATGCATCTTTTGGTAGACGCGGACGCAGTTTTCTGCAAAACCACACGATATGCATGCAAATGGTGCTTTTGGCAGAACGCGCGCGTGGATTTCTACCAAACGACGTGAAAAGCATGCCGATGCTGCTCTTTTTAACATCCGCACATGGATTTGTGCCAAAGCGCGTTTTTAAGCATGCGCATGCATCTTTTGGTAGACGCGGACGCAGTTTTCTGCAAAACCACACGATAGGCATGCAAATGGTGCTTTTGGCAGAACGCGCGTGTGGATTTCTACCAAACGACGTGAAAAGCAAGCCGATGCTGCTCTTTTTAGCACACCGCACATGGATTTGTGCCAAAACGCGTTTTAAGCATGCGCATGCATCTTTTGGTAGACGCGGACGCAGTTTTCTGCAAAACCACACGATATGCATGCAAATGGTGCTTTTGGCAGAACGCGCGCGTGGATTTCTACCAAACGACGTGAAAAGCATGCCGATGCTGCTCTTTTTAACATCCGCACATGGATTTGTGCCAAAACGCGTTTTTAGCATGCACATGCATCTTTTGGTAGACGCGGACGCAGTTTTCTGCAAAACCACACGATATGCATGCAAATGGTGCTTTTGGCAGAACGCGCGTGTGGATTTCTACCAAACGACGTGAAAAGCATGCCGATGCTGCTCTTTTTAACATCCGCACATGGATTTGTGCCAAAGCGCGTTTTAAGCATGCGCATGCATCTTTTGGTAGACGCGGACGCAGTTTTCTGCAAAACCACACGATAGGCATGCAAATGGTGCTTTTGGCAGAACGCGCGTGTGGATTTCTACCAAACGACGTGAAAAGCATGCCGATGCTGCTCTTTTAGCACCCGCACATGGATTGTGCCAAAACGCGTTTTAAGCATGCGCATGCATCTTTTGGTAGACGCGGACGCAGTTTTTTGCAAAACCACACGATATGCATGCAAATCGTGCTTTTAGCAGAACGCGCGCGTGGATTTCTACCAAACGACGTGAAAAGCATGCCGATGCTGCTCTTTTTAACATCCGCACATGGATTTGTGCCAAAGCGCGTTTTAAGCATGCGCATGCATCTTTTGGTAGACGCGGACGCAGTTTTCCTGCAAAACCACACGATAGCATGCAAATGGTGCTTTTGGAAGAACGCGCGTGTGGATTTCTACCAAACGACGTGAAAAGCATGCCGATGCTGCTCTTTTTAGCACCCGCACATGGATTTGTGCCAAAAACGCGTTTTAAGCATGCGCATGCATCTTTTGGTAGACGCGGACGCAGTTTTCTGCAAAACCACACGATAGGCATGCAAATGGTGCTTTTGGCAGAACGCGCGTGTGGATTTCTACCAAATGACGTGAAAAGCATGCCGATGCTGCTCTTTTTAGCACCCGCACATGGATTTGTGCCAAAACGCGTTTTAAGCATGCGCATGCATCTTTTGGTAGACGCGGACGCATGTTTTCTGCAAAACCACACGATATGCATGCAAATGGTGCTTTTGGCAGAACGCGCGCGTGGATTTCTACCAAACGACGTGAAAAGCATGCCGATGCTGCTCTTTTTAACATCCGCACATGGATTTGTGCCAAAACGCGTTTTTAGCATGCACATGCATCTTTTGGTAGACGCGGACGCAGTTTTCTGCAAAACCACACGATATGCATGCAAATGGTGCTTTTGGCAGAACGCGCGTGTGGATTTCTACCAAACGACGTGAAAAGCATGCCGATGCTGCTCTTTTTAACATCCGCACATGGATTTGTGCCAAAGCGCGTTTTAAGCATGCGCATGCATCTTTTGGTAGACGCGGACGCAGTTTTCTGCAAAACCACACGATAGGCATGCAAATGGTGCTTTTGGCAGAACGCGCGTGTGGATTTCTACCAAACGACGTGAAAAGCATGCCGATGCTGCTCTTTTTAGCACCCGCACATGGATTTGTGCCAAAACGCGTTTTAAGCATGCGCATGCATCTTTTGGTAGACGCGGACGCAGTTTTCTGCAAAACCACACGATATGCATGCAAATGGTGCTTTTGGCAGAACGCGCGCGTGGATTTCTACCAAACGACGTGAAAAGCATGCCGATGCTGCTCTTTTTACATCCGCACATGGATTTGTGCCAAAGCGCGTTTTAAGCATGCGCATGCATCTTTTGGTAGACGCGGACGCAGTTTTCTGCAAAACCACACGATTAGCATGCAAATGGTGCTTTTGGCCGAACGCGCGTGTGGATTTCTACCAAACGACGTGAAAAGCATGCCGATGCTGCTCTTTTTAGCACCCGCACATGGATTTGTGCCAAAACGCGTTTTAAGCATGCGCATGCATCTTTCAGTAGACGCGGACGCAGTTTTCTGCAAAACCACACGATATGCATGCAAATGGTGCTTTTGGCAGAACGCGCGTGTGGATTTCTACCAAACGACGTGAAAAGCATGCCGATGCTGCTCTTTTTAGCACCCGCACATGGATTTGTGCCAAAACGCGTTTTAAGCATGCGCATGCATCTTTTGGTAGACGCGGACGCAGTTTTCTGCAAAACCACACGATATGCATGCAAATGGTGCTTTTGGCAGAACGCGCGCGTGGATTTCTACCAAACGACGTGAAAAGCATGCCGATGCTGCTCTTTTTAACATCCGCACATGGATTTGTGCCAAAGCGCGTTTTAAGCATGCGCATGCATCTTTTGGTAGACGCGGACGCAGTTTTCTGCAAAACCACACGATAGGCATGCAAATGGTGGTTTTGGCAGAACGCGCGCGTGGATTTCTACCAAACGACGTGAAAAGCATGCCGATGCTGCTCTTTTTAGCACCCGCACATGGATTTGTGCCAAAACGCGTTTTAAGCATGCGCATGCATCTTTTGGTAGACGCGGACGCAGTTTTCTGCAAAACCACACGATAGGCATGCAAATGGTGCTTTTGGCAGAACGCGCGCGTGGATTTCTACCAAACGACGTGAAAAGCATGCCGATGCTGCTCTTTTTAACATCCGCACATGGATTTGTGCCAAAACGCGTTTTTAGCATGCACATGCATCTTTTGGTAGACGCGGACGCAGTTTTCTGCAAAACCACACGATATGCATGCAAATGGTGCTTTTGGCAGAACGCGCGTGTGGATTTCTACCAAACGACGTGAAAAGCATGCCGATGCTGCTCTTTTTAACATCCGCACATGGATTTGTGCCAAAACGCGTTTTTAGCATGCACATGCATCTTTTGGTAGACGCGGACGCAGTTTTCTGCAAAACCACACGATATGCATGCAAATGGTGCTTTTGGCCGAACGCGCGTGTGGATTTCTACCAAACGACGTGAAAAGCATGCCGATGCTGCTCTTTTTAACATCCGCACATGGATTTGTGCCAAAACGCGTTTTAAGCATGCGCATGCATCTTTTGGTAGACGCGGACGCAGTTTTCTGCAAAACCACACGATAGGCATGCAAATGGTGCTTTTGGCAGAACGCGCGTGTGGATTTCTACCAAACGACGTGAAAAGCATGCCGATGCTGCTCTTTTTAGCACCCGCACATGGATTTGTGCCAAAACGCGTTTTAAGCATGCGCATGCATCTTTTGGTAGACGCGGACGCAGTTTTCTGCAAAACCACACGATAGGCATGCAAATGGTGCTTTTGGCAGAACGCGCGCGTGGATTTCTACCAAACGACGTGAAAAGCATGCCGATGCTGCTCTTTTTAACATCCGCACATGGATTTGTGCCAAAACGCGTTTTTAGC
>NW_027460476.1:0-72342 GCF_050947875.1 Dermacentor variabilis | reverse complement strand
CAAAACCACACGATAGGCATGCAAATGGTGCTTTTGGCAGAACGCGCGCATGGATTCATACCAAACGGCGTGAAAAGCATGCCGATGCTGCTCTTTTAGCACCCGCACATGGATTTGTGCCAAAACGCGTTTTTAGCATGCGCATGCATCTTTGGTAGACGCGGACGCAGTTTTCTGCAAAACCACACGATATGCATGCAAATTGTGGTTTTGGCAGAACGCGCGCGTGGATTTCTACCAAACGACGTGAAAAGCATGCCGATGCTGCTCTTTTTAGCACCCGCACATGGATTTGTGCCAAAACGCGTTTTAGCATGTGCCATGCATCTTTTGGTAGACGCGGACGCAGTTTTCTGCAAAACCACACGATATGCATGCAAATGGTGCTTTTGGCACAACGCGCGCGTGGATTTCTACCAAACGACGTGAAAAGCATGCCGATGCTGCTCTTTTTAGCACCCGCACATGGATTTGTGCCAAAACGCGTTTTAAGCATGCGCATGCATCTTTTGGTAGACGCGGACGCAGTTTTCTGCAAAACCACACGATATGCATGCAAATGGTGCTTTTGGCAGAACGCGCGCGTGGATTTCTACCAAACGACGTGAAAAGCATGCCGATGCTGCTCTTTTTAGCACCCGCACATGGATTTGTGCCAAAACGCGTTTTTAGCATGCGCATGCATCTTTTGGTAGACGCGGACGCAGTTTTCTGCAAAACCACACGATATGCATGCAAATGGTGCTTTTGGCAGAACGCGCGCGTGGATTTCTACCAAATGAGGTGAAAAGCATGCCGATGCTGCTCTTTTTAGCACCCGCACATGGATTTGTGCCAAAACGCGTTTTATGCATGCGCATGCATCTTTTGGTAGACGCGGACGCAGTTTTCTGCAAAACCACACGATATGCATGCAAATGGTGCTTTTGGCAGAACGCGCGCGTGGATTTCTACCAAACGACGTGAAAAGCATGCCGATGCTACTCTTTTTAGCACCCGCACATGGATTTGTGCCAAAACGCGTTTTAAGCATGCGCATGCATCTTTTGGTAGACGCGGACGCAGTTTTCTGCAAAACCACACGATATGCATGCAAATGGTGCTTTTGGCGGAACGCACGCGTGGATTTCTACCAAACGACGTGAAAAGCATGCCGATGCTGCTCTTTTTAGCACCCGCACATGGATTTGTGCCAAAAAGCGTTTTTAGCATGCGCATGCATCTTTTGGTAGTCGCGGACGCAGTTTTCTGCAAAACCACACGATATGCATGCAAATGGTGCTTTTGGCAGAACGCGCGCGTGGATTTCTACCAAACGACGTGAAAAGCATGCCGATGCTGCTCTTTTTAGCATCCGCACATGGATTTGTGCCAAAGCGCGTTTTAAGCATGCGCATGCATCTTTTGGTAGACGCGGACGCAGTTTTCTGCAAAACCACACGATATGCATGCAAATGGTGCTTTTGGCAGAACGCGGGCGTGGATTTCTACCAAACGACGTGAAAAGCATGCCGATGCTGCTATTTTTAACATCCGCACATGGATTTGTGCCAAAACGCGTTTTAAGCATGCGCATGCATCTTTTCGTAGACGCGGACGCAGTTTTCTGCAAAACCACACGATATGCATGCAAATGGTGCTTTTGGCAGAACGCGCGCGTGGATTTCTACCAAACGACGTGAAAAGCATGCCGATGCTACTCTTTTTAGCACCCGCACATGGATTTGTGCCAAAACGCGTTTTAAGCATGCGCATGCATCTTTTGGTAGACGCGGACGCAGTTTTCTGCAAAACCACACGATATGCATGCAAATGGTGCTTTTGGCAGAACGCGCGCGTGGATTTCTACCAAACGACGTGAAAAGCGTGCCGATGCTGCTCTTTTTAACATCCGCACATGGATTTGTGCCAAAACGCGTTTTAAGCATGCGCATGCATCTTTTGGTAGACGCGGACGCAGTTTTCTGCAAAACCACACGATATGCATGCAAATGGTGCTTTTGGCAGAACGCGGGCGTGGATTTCTACCAAACGACGTGAAAAGCATGCCGATGCTGCTATTTTTAACATCCGCACATGGATTTGTGCCAAAACGCGTTTTAAGCATCCGCATGCATCTTTTCGTAGACGCGGACGCAGTTTTCTGCAAAACCACACGACAGGCATGCAAATGGTGCTTTTGGCAGAACGCGCGCGTGGACTTCTACCAAACGACGTGAAAAGCATGCCGATGCTGCTCTTTTTAGCACCCGCACATGGATTTGTGCCAAAACGCGTTTTAAGCATGCGCATGCATCTTTTGGTAGACGCGGACGCAGTTTTCTGCAAAACCACACGATATGCATGCAAATGGTGCTTTTGGCAGAACGCGCGCGTGGATTTCTACCTAACGACGTGAAAAGCATGCCGATGCTGCTCTTTTTAACATCCGCACATGGATTTGTGCCAAAGCGCGTTTTAAGCATGCGCATGCATCTTTTGGTAGACGCGGACGCAGTTTTCTGCAAAACCACACGATAGGCATGCAAATGGTGCTTTTGGCAGAACGCGCGCGTGGATTTCTACCAAACGACGTGAAAAGCATGCCGATGCTGCTCTTTTTAGCACCCGCACATGTATTTGTGCCAAAACGCGTTTTAAGCATGCGCATGCATCTTTTGGTAGACGCGGACGCAGTTTTCTGCAAAACCACACGATATGCATGCAAATGGTGCTTTTGGCAGAACGCGCGCGTGGATTTCTACCAAACGACGTGAAAAGCATGCCGATGCTGCTCTTTTTAACATCCGCACATGGATTTGTGCCAAAGCGCGTTTTAAGCATGCGCATGCATCTTTTGGTAGACGCGGACGCAGTTTTCTGCAAAACCACACGATAGGCATGCAAATGGTGCTTTTGGCAGAACGCGCGCGTGGATTTCTACCAAACGACGTGAAAAGCATGCCGATGCTGCTCTTTTTAACATCCGCACATGGATTTGTGCCAAAGCGCGTTTTAAGCATGCGCATGCATCTTTTGGTAGACGCGGACGCAGTTTTCTGCAAAACCACACGATAGGCATGCAAATGGTGCTTTTGGCAGAACGCGCGCGTGGATTTCTACCAAACGACGTGAAAAGCATGCCGATGCTGCTCTTTTTAGCACCCGCACATGGATTTGTGCCAAAACGCGTTTTTAGCATGCGCATGCATCTTTTGGTAGACGCGGACGCAGTTTTCTGCAAAACCACACGATAGGCATGCAAATGGTGCTTTTGGTAGAACGCGCGCGTGGATTTCTACCAAACGACGTGAAAAGCATGCCGATGCTGCTCTTTTTAACATCCGCACATGGATTTGTGCCAAAGCGCGTTTTAAGCATGCGCATGCATCTTTTGGTAGACGCGGACGCAGGTTTCTGCAAAACCACACGATAGGCATGCAAATGGTGCTTTTGGCAGAACGCGCGCGTGGATTTCTACCAAACGACGTGAAAAGCATGCCGATGCTGCTCTTTTTAGCACCCGCACATCTATTTGTGCCAAAGCGCGTTTTAAGCATGCGCATGCATCTTTTGGTAGACGCGGACGCAGTTTTCTGCAAAACCACACGATAGGCATGCAAATGGTGCTTTTGGCAGAACGCGCGCGTGGATTTCTACCAAACGACGTGAAAAGCATGCCGATGCTGCTCTTTTTAACATCCGCACATGAATTTGTGCCAAAGCGCGTTTTAAGCATGCGCATGCATCTTTTGGTAGACGCGGACGCAGTTTTCTGCAAAACCACACGATAGGCATGCAAATGGTGCTTTTGGCAGAACGCGCGCGTGGATTTCTACCAAACGACGTGAAAAGCATGCCGATGCTGCTCTTTTTAACATCCGCACATGGATTTGTGCCAAAGCGCGTTTTAAGCATGCGCATGCATCTTTTGGTAGACGCGGACGCAGTTTTCTGCAAAACCACACGATAGGCATGCAAATGGTGCTTTTGGCAGAACGCGCGCGTGGATTTCTACCAAACGACGTGAAAAGCATGCCGATGCTGCTCTTTTTAACATCCGCACATGGATTTGTGCCAAAGCGCGTTTTAAGCATGCGCATGCATCTTTTGGTAGACGCGGACGCAGTTTTCTGCAAAACCTCAGGATATGCATGCAAATGGTGCTTTTGGCAGAACGCGCGCGTGGATTTCTACCAAACGACGTGAAAAGCATGCCGATGCTGCTCTTTTTAGCACCCGCACATGGATTTGTGCCAAAACGCGTTTTTAGCATGCGCATGCATCTTTTGGTAGACGCGGACGCAGTTTTCTGCAAAACCACACGATATGCATGCAAATGGTGGTTTTGGCAGAACGCGCGCGTGGATTTCTACCAAACGACGTGAAAAGCATGCCGATGCTGCTCTTTTTAGCACCAGCACATGTATTTGTGCCAAAACGCGTTTTAAGCATGCGCATGCATCTTTTGGTAGACGCGGACGCAGTTTTCTGCAAAACCACACGATATGCATGCAAATGGTGCTTTTGGCAGAGCGCGCGCGTGGATTTCTACCAAACGACGTGAAAAGCTTGCCGATGCTGCTCTTTTTAGCACCCGCACATGTATTTGTGCCAAAACGCGTTTTAAGCATGCGCATGCATCTTTTGGTAGACGCGGACGCAGTTTTCTGCAAAACCACACGATATGCATGCAAATGGTGCTTTTGGCAGAACGCGCGCGTGGATTTCTACCAAACGACGTGAAAAGCATGCCGATGCTGCTCTTTTTAACATCCGCACATGGATTTGTGCCAAAGCGCGTTTTAAGCATGCGCATGCATCTTTTGGTAGACGCGGACGCAGTTTTCTGCAAAACCACACGATAGGCATGCAAATGGTGCTTTTGGCAGAACGCGCGCGTGGATTTCTACCAAACGACGTGAAAAGCATGCCGATGCTGCTCTTTTTAACATCCGCACATGAATTTGTGCCAAAGCGCGTTTTAAGCATGCGCATGCATCTTTTGGTAGACGCGGACGCAGTTTTCTGCAAAACCACACGATAGGCATGCAAATGGTGCTTTTGGCAGAACGCGCGCGTGGATTTCTACCAAACGACGTGAAAAGCATGCCGATGCTGCTCTTTTTAACATCCGCTCATGGATTTGTGCCAAAGCGCGTTTTAAGCATGCGCATGCATCTTTTGGTAGACGCGGACGCAGTTTTCTGCAAAACCACACGATAGGCATGCAAATGGTGCTTTTGGCAGAACGCGCGCGTGGATTTCTACCAAACGACGTGAAAAGCATGCCGATGCTGCTCTTTTTAACATCCGCACATGGATTTGTGCCAAAGCGCGTTTTAAGCATGCGCATGCATCTTTTGGTAGACGCGGACGCAGTTTTCTGCAAAACCACACGATAGGCATGCAAATGGTGCTTTTGGCAGAACGCGCGCGTGGATTTCTACCAAACGACGTGAAAAGCATGCCGATGCTGCTCTTTTTAGCACCCGCACATGGATTTGTGCCAAAACGCGTTTTTAGCATGCGCATGCATCTTTTGGTAGACGCGGACGCAGTTTTCTGCAAAACCACACGATATGCATGCAAATGGTGGTTTTGGCAGAACGCGCGCGTGGATTTCTACCAAACGACGTGAAAAGCATGCCGATGCTGCTCTTTTTAGCACCCGCACATGTATTTGTGCCAAAACGCGTTTTAAGCATGCGCATGCATCTTTTGGTAGACGCGGACGCAGTTTTCTGCAAAACCACACGATATGCATGCAAATGGTGCTTTTGGCAGAACGCGCGCGTGGATTTCTACCAAACGACGTGAAAAGCTTGCCGATGCTGCTCTTTTTAGCACCCGCACATGTATTTGTGCCAAAACGCGTTTTAAGCATGCGCATGCATCTTTTGGTAGACGCGGACGCAGTTTTCTGCAAAACCACACGATATGCATGCAAATGGTGCTTTTGGCAGAACGCGCGCGTGGATTTCTACCAAACGACGTGAAAAGCATGCCGATGCTGCTCTTTTTAACATCCGCACATGGATTTGTGCCAAAGCGCGTTTTAAGCATGCGCATGCATCTTTTGGTAGACGGGGACGCAGTTTTCTGCAAAACCACACGATAGGCATGCAAATGGTGCTTTTGGCAGAACGCGCGCGTGGATTTCTACCAAACGACGTGAAAAGCATGCCGATGCTGCTCTTTTTAACATCCGCACATGGATTTGTGCCAAAGCGCGTTTTAAGCATGCGCATGCATCTTTTGGTAGACGCGGACGCAGTTTTCTGCAAAACCACACGATAGGCATGCAAATGGTGCTTTTGGCAGAACGCGCGCGTGGATTTCTACCAAACGACGTGAAAAGCATGCCGATGCTGCTCTTTTTAGCACCCGCACATGGATTTGTGCCAAAACGCGTTTTTAGCATGCGCATGCATCTTTTGGTAGACGCGGACGCAGTTTTCTGCAAAACCACACGATATGCATGCAAATGGTGGTTTTGGCAGAACGCGCGCGTGGATTTCTACCAAACGACGTGAAAAGCATGCCGATGCTGCTCTTTTTAGCACCCGCACATGGATTTGTGCCAAAACACGTTTTTAGCATGTGCATGCATCTTTTGGTAGACGCGGACGCAGTTTTCTGCAAAACCACACGATATGCATGCAAATGGTGCTCTTGGCACAACGCGCGCGTGGATTTCTACCAAAGACGTGAAAAGCATGCCGATGCTGCTCTTTTTAGCACCCGCACATGGATTTGTGCCAAAACGCGTTTTAAGCATGCGCATGCATCTTTTGGTAGACGCGGACGCAGTTTTCTGCAAAACCACACGATATGCATGCAAATGGTGCTTTTGGCAGAACGCGCGCGTGGATTTCTACCAAACGACGTGAAAAGCATGCCGATGCTGCTCTTTTTAGCACCCGCACATGGATTTGTGCCAAAACGCGTTTTTAGCATGCGCATGCATCTTTTGGTAGACGCGGACGCAGTTTTCTGCAAAACCACACGATATGCATGCAAATGGTGCTTTTGGCAGAACGCGCGCGTGGATTTCTACCAAACGACGTGAAAAGCATGCCGATGCTGCTCTTTTTCACATCCGCACATGGATTTGTGCCAAAGCGCGTTTTAAGCATGCGCATGCATCTTTTGGTAGACGCGGACGCAGTTTTCTGCAAAACCACACGATAGGCATGCAAATGGTGCTTTTGGCAGAACGCGCGCGTGGATTTCTACCAAACGACGTGAAAAGCATGCCGATGCTGCTCTTTTTAGCACCCGCACATGGATTTGTGCCAAAACGCGTTTTAAGCATGCGCATGCATCTTTTGGTAGACGCGGACGCAGTTTTCTGCAAAACCACACGATATGCATGCAAATGGTGCTTTTGGCAGAACGCGCGCGTGGATTTCTACCAAACGACGTGAAAAGCATGCCGATGCTGCTCTTTTTAACATCCGCACATGGATTTGTGCCAAAGCGCGTTTTAAGCATGCGCATGCATCTTTTGGTAGACGCGGACGCAGTTTTCTGCAAAACCACACGATAGGCATGCAAATGGTGCTTTTGGCAGAACGCGCGCGTGGATTTCTACCAAACGACGTGAAAAGCATGCCGATGCTGCTCTTTTTAGCACCCGCACATGTATTTGTGCCAAAACGCGTTTTAAGCATGCGCATGCATCTTTTGGTAGACGCGGACGCAGTTTTCTGCAAAACCACACGATATGCATGCAAATGGTGCTTTTGGCAGAACGCGCGCGTGGATTTCTACCAAACGACGTGAAAAGCATGCCGATGCTGCTCTTTTTAACATCCGCACATGGATTTGTGCCAAAGCGCGTTTTAAGCATGTGCATGCATCTTTTGGTAGACGCGGACGCAGTTTTCTGCAAAACCACACGATAGGCATGCAAATGGTGCTTTTGGCAGAACGCGCGCGTGGATTTCTACCAAACGACGTGAAAAGCATGCCGACGCTGCTCTTTTTAACATCCGCACATGGATTTGTGCCAACGCGCGTTTTAAGCATGCGCATGCATCTTTTGGTAGACGCGGACGCAGTTTTCTGCAAAACCACACGATAGGCATGCAAATGGTGCTTTTGGCAGAACGCGCGCGTGGATTTCTACCAAACGACGTGAAAAGCATGCCGATGCTGCTCTTTTTAGCACCCGCACATGGATTTGTGCCAAAACGCGTTTTTAGCATGCGCATGCATCTTTTGGTAGACGCGGACGCAGTTTTCTGCAAAACCACACGATATGCATGCAAATGGTGCTTTTGGCACAACGCGCGCGTGGATTTCTACCAAACGACGTGAAAAGCATGCCGATGCTGCTCTTTTTAGCATCCGCACATGGATTTGTGCCAAAGCGCGTTTTAAGCATGCGCATGCATCTTTTGGTAGACGCGGACGCAGTTTTCTGCAAAACCACACGATAGGCATGCAAATGGTGCTTTTGGCAGAACGCGCGCGTGGATTTCTACCAAACGACGTGAAAAGCATGCCGATGCTGCTCTTTTTAACATCCGCACATGGATTTGTGCCAAAACACGTTTTTAGCATGTGCATGCATCTTTTGGTAGACGCGGACGCAGTTTTCTGCAAAACCACACGATATGCATGCAAATGGTGCTTTTGGCACAACGCGCGCGTGGATTTCTACCAAACGACGTGAAAAGCATGCCGATGCTGCTCTTTTTAGCACCCGCACATGGATTTGTGCCAAAACACGTTTTTAGCATGTGCATGCATCTTTTGGTAGACGCGGACGCAGTTTTCTGCAAAACCACACGATATGCATGCAAATGGTGCTTTTGGCACAACGCGCGCGTGGATTTCTACCAAACGACGTGAAAAGCATGCCGATGCTGCTCTTTTTAGCACCCGCACATGGATTTGTGCCAAAACGCGTTTTAAGCATGCGCATGCATCTTTTGGTAGACGCGGACGCAGTTTTCTGCAAAACCACACGATATGCATGCAAATGGTGCTTTTGGCAGAACGCGCGCGTGGATTTCTACCAAACGACGTGAAAAGCATGCCGATGCTGCTCTTTTTAGCACCCGCACATGGATTTGTGCCAAAACGCGTTTTTAGCATGCGCATGCATCTTTTGGTAGACGCGGACGCAGTTTTCTGCAAAACCACACGATATGCATGCAAATGGTGCTTTTGGCAGAACGCGCGCGTGGATTTCTACCAAACGACGTGAAAAGCATGCCGATGCTGCTCTTTTTCACATCCGCACATGGATTTGTGCCAAAGCGCGTTTTAAGCATGCGCATGCATCTTTTGGTAGACGCGGACGCAGTTTTCTGCAAAACCACACGATAGGCATGCAAATGGTGCTTTTGGCAGAACGCGCGCGTGGATTTCTACCAAACGACGTGAAAAGCATGCCGATGCTGCTCTTTTTAGCACCCGCACATGGATTTGTGCCAAAACGCGTTTTAAGCATGCGCATGCATCTTTTGGTAGACGCGGACGCAGTTTTCTGCAAAACCACACGATATGCATGCAAATGGTGCTTTTGGCAGAACGCGCGCGTGGATTTCTACCAAACGACGTGAAAAGCATGCCGATGCTGCTCTTTTTAACATCCGCACATGGATTTGTGCCAAAGCGCGTTTTAAGCATGCGCATGCATCTTTTGGTAGACGCGGACGCAGTTTTCTGCAAAACCACACGATAGGCATGCAAATGGTGCTTTTGGCAGAACGCGCGCGTGGATTTCTACCAAACGACGTGAAAAGCATGCCGATGCTGCTCTTTTTAGCACCCGCACATGTATTTGTGCCAAAACGCGTTTTAAGCATGCGCATGCATCTTTTGGTAGACGCGGACGCAGTTTTCTGCAAAACCACACGATATGCATGCAAATGGTGCTTTTGGCAGAACGCGCGCGTGGATTTCTACCAAACGACGTGAAAAGCATGCCGATGCTGCTCTTTTTAACATCCGCACATGGATTTGTGCCAAAGCGCGTTTTAAGCATGTGCATGCATCTTTTGGTAGACGCGGACGCAGTTTTCTGCAAAACCACACGATAGGCATGTAAATGGTGCTTTTGGCAGAACGCGCGCGTGGATTTCTACCAAACGACGTGAAAAGCATGCCGACGCTGCTCTTTTTAACATCCGCACATGGATTTGTGCCAACGCGCGTTTTAAGCATGCGCATGCATCTTTTGGTAGACGCGGACGCAGTTTTCTGCAAAACCACACGATAGGCATGCAAATGGTGCTTTTGGCAGAACGCGCGCGTGGATTTCTACCAAACGACGTGAAAAGCATGCCGATGCTGCTCTTTTTAGCACCCGCACATGGATTTGTGCCAAAACGCGTTTTTAGCATGCGCATGCATCTTTTGGTAGACGCGGACGCAGTTTTCTGCAAAACCACATGATATGCATGCAAATGGTGCTTTTGGCACAACGCGCGCGTGGATTTCTACCAAACGACGTGAAAAGCATGCCGATGCTGCTCTTTTTAGCATCCGCACATGGATTTGTGCCAAAGCGCGTTTTAAGCATGCGCATGCATCTTTTGGTAGACGCGGACGCAGTTTTCTGCAAAACCACACGATAGGCATGCAAATGGTGCTTTTGGCAGAACGCGCGCGTGGATTTCTACCAAACGACGTGAAAAGCATGCCGATGCTGCTCTTTTTAACATCCGCACATGGATTTGTGCCAAAACACGTTTTTAGCATGTGCATGCATCTTTTGGTAGACGCGGACGCAGTTTTCTGCAAAACCACACGATATGCATGCAAATGGTGCTTTTGGCACAACGCGCGCGTGGATTTCTACCAAACGACGTGAAAAGCATGCCGATGCTGCTCTTTTTAGCACCCGCACATGGATTTGTGCCAAAACACGTTTTTAGCATGTGCATGCATCTTTTGGTAGACGCGGACGCAGTTTTCTGCAAAACCACACGATATGCATGCAAATGGTGCTTTTGGCACAACGCGCGCGTGGATTTCTACCAAACGACGTGAAAAGCATGCCGATGCTGCTCTTTTTAGCACCCGCACATGGATTTGTGCCAAAACGCGTTTTAAGCATGCGCATGCATCTTTTGGTAGACGCGGACGCAGTTTTCTGCAAAACCACACGATATGCATGCAAATGGTGCTTTTGGCAGAACGCGCGCGTGGATTTCTACCAAACGACGTGAAAAGCATGCCGATGCTGCTCTTTTTAGCACCCGCACATGGATTTGTGCCAAAACGCGTTTTTAGCATGCGCATGCATCTTTTGGTAGACGCGGACGCAGTTTTCTGCAAAACCACACGATATGCATGCAAATGGTGCTTTTGGCAGAACGCGCGCGTGGATTTCTACCAAACGACGTGAAAAGCATGCCGATGCTGCTCTTTTTCACATCCGCACATGGATTTGTGCCAAAGCGCGTTTTAAGCATGCGCATGCATCTTTTGGTAGACGCGGACGCAGTTTTTTGCAAAACCACACGATAGGCATGCAAATGGTGCTTTTGGCAGAACGCGCGCGTGGATTTCTACCAAACGACGTGAAAAGCATGCCGATGCTGCTCTTTTTAGCACCCGCACATGGATTTGTGCCAAAACGCGTTTTAAGCATGCGCATGCATCTTTTGGTAGACGCGGACGCAGTTTTCTGCAAAACCACACGATATGCATGCAAATGGTGCTTTTGGCAGAACGCGCGCGTGGATTTCTACCAAACGACGTGAAAAGCATGCCGATGCTGCTCTTTTTAACATCCGCACATGGATTTGTGCCAAAGCGCGTTTTAAGCATGCGCATGCATCTTTTGGTAGACGCGGACGCAGTTTTCTGCAAAACCACACGATAGGCATGCAAATGGTGCTTTTGGCAGAACGCGCGCGTGGATTTCTACCAAACGACGTGAAAAGCATGCCGATGCTGCTCTTTTTAGCACCCGCACATGTATTTGTGCCAAAACGCGTTTTAAGCATGCGCATGCATCTTTTGGTAGACGCGGACGCAGTTTTCTGCAAAACCACACGATATGCATGCAAATGGTGCTTTTGGCAGAACGCGCGCGTGGATTTCTACCAAACGACGTGAAAAGCATGCCGATGCTGCTCTTTTTAACATCCGCACATGGATTTGTGCCAAAGCGCGTTTTAAGCATGTGCATGCATCTTTTGGTAGACGCGGACGCAGTTTTCTGCAAAACCACACGATAGGCATGTAAATGGTGCTTTTGGCAGAACGCGCGCGTGGATTTCTACCAAACGACGTGAAAAGCATGCCGACGCTGCTCTTTTTAACATCCGCACATGGATTTGTGCCAACGCGCGTTTTAAGCATGCGCATGCATCTTTTGGTAGACGCGGACGCAGTTTTCTGCAAAACCACACGATAGGCATGCAAATGGTGCTTTTGGCAGAACGCGCGCGTGGATTTCTACCAAACGACGTGAAAAGCATGCCGATGCTGCTCTTTTTAGCACCCGCACATGGATTTGTGCCAAAACGCGTTTTTAGCATGCGCATGCATCTTTTGGTAGACGCGGACGCAGTTTTCTGCAAAACCACATGATATGCATGCAAATGGTGCTTTTGGCACAACGCGCGCGTGGATTTCTACCAAACGACGTGAAAAGCATGCCGATGCTGCTCTTTTTAGCATCCGCACATGGATTTGTGCCAAAGCGCGTTTTAAGCATGCGCATGCATCTTTTGGTAGACGCGGACGCAGTTTTCTGCAAAACCACACGATAGGCATGCAAATGGTGCTTTTGGCAGAACGCGCGCGTGGATTTCTACCAAACGACGTGAAAAGCATGCCGATGCTGCTCTTTTTAACATCCGCACATGGATTTGTGCCAAAGCGCGTTTTAAGCATGCGCATGCATCTTTTGGTAGACGCGGACGCAGTTTTCTGCAAAACCACACGATAGGGATGCAAATGGTGCTTTTGGCAGAACGCGCGCGTGGATTTCTACCAAACGACGTGAAAAGCATGCCGATGCTGCTCTTTTTAACATCCGCACATGGATTTGTGCCAAAGCGCGTTTTAAGCATGCGCATGCATCTTTTGGTAGACGCGGACGCAGTTTTCAGCAAAACCACACGATAGGCATGCAAATGGTGCTTTTGGCAGAACGCGCGCGTGGATTTCTACCAAACGACGTGAAAAGCATGCCGATGCTGCTCTTTTTAACATCCGCACATGGATTTGTGCCAAAGCGCGTTTTAAGCATGCGCATGCATCTTTTGGTAGACGCGGACTCAGTTTTCTGCAAAACCACACGATAGGCATGCAAATGGTGCTTTTGGCAGAACGCGCGCGTGGATTTCTACCAAACGACGTGAAAAGCATGCCGATGCTGCTCTTTTTAGCACCCGCACATGTATTTGTTCCAAAACGCGTTTTAAGCATGCGCATGCATCTTTTGGTAGACGCGGACGCAGTTTTCTGCAAAACCACACGATATGCATGCAAATGGTGCTTTTGGCAGAACGCGCGCGTGGATTTCTACCAAACGACGTGAAAAGCATGCCGATGCTGCTCTTTTTAACATCCGCACATGGATTTGTGCCAAAGCGCGTTTTAAGCATGCGCATGCATCTTTTGGTAGACGCGGACGCAGTTTTCTGCAAAACCACACGATAGGCATGCAAATGGTGCTTTTGGCAGAACGCGCGCGTGGATTTCTACCAAACGACGTGAAAAGCATGCCGATGCTGCTCTTTTTAACATCCGCACATGGATTTGTGCCAAAGCGCGTTTTAAGCATGCGCATGCATCTTTTGGTCGATGCGGACGCAGTTTTCTGCAAAACCACACGATAGGCATGCAAATGGTGCTTTTGGCAGAACGCGCGCGTGGATTTCTACCAAACGACGTGAAAAGCATGCCGATGCTGCTCTTTTTAGCACCCGCACATGGATTTGTGCCAAAACGCGTTTTTAGCATGCGCATGCATCTTTTGGTAGACGCGGACGCAGTTTTCTGCAAAACCACACGATATGAATGCAAATGGTGGTTTTGGCAGAACGCGCGCGTGGATTTCTACCAAACGACGTGAAAAGCATGCCGATGCTGCTCTTTTTAGCACCCGCACATGGATTTGTGCCAAGACGCGTTTTTAGCATGTGCATGCATCTTTTGGTAGACGCGGACGCAGTTTTCTACAAAACCACACGATATGCATGCAAATGGTGCTTTTGGCACAACGCGCGCGTGGATTTCTACCAAACGACGTGAAAAGCATGCCGATGCTGCTCTTTTTAGCACCCGCACATGGATTTGTGCCAAAACGCGTTTTATGCATGCGCATGCATCTTTTGGTAGACGCGGACGCAGTTTTCTGCAAAACCACACGATATGCATGCAAATGGTGCTTTTGGCAGAACGCGCGCGTGGATGTCTACCAAACGACGTGAAAAGCATGCCGATGCTGCTCTTTTTAACATCCGCACATGGATTTGTGCCAAAGCGCGTTTTAAGCATGCGCATGCATCTTTTGGTAGACGCGGACGCAGTTTTCTGCAAAACCACACGATAGGCATGCAAATGGTGCTTTTGGCAGAACGCGCGCGTGGATTTCTACCAAACGACGTGAAAAGCATGCCGATGCTGCTCTTTTTAGCACCCGCACATGGATTTGTGCCAAAACTCGTTTTAAGCATGCGCATGCATCTTTTGGTAGACGCGGACGCAGTTTTCTGCAAAACCACACGATATGCATGCAAATGGTGCTTTTGGCAGAACGCGCGCGTGGATTTCTACCAAACGACGTGAAAAGCATGCCGATGCTGCTCTTTTTAACATCCGCACATGGATTTGTGCCAAAGCGCGTTTTCAGCATGCGCATGCATCTTTTGGTAGACGCGGAGGCAGTTTTCTGCAAAACCACACGATAGGCATGCAAATGGTGCTTTTGGCAGAACGCGCGCGTGGATTTCTACCAAACGACGTGAAAACCATGCCGATGCTGCTCTTTTTAGCACCCGCACATGTATTTGTGCCAAAACGCGTTTTAAGCATGCGCATGCATCTCTTGGTAGACGCGGACGCAGTTTTCTGCAAAACCACACGATATGCATGCAAATGGTGCTTTTGGCAGAACGCGTGCGTGGATTTCTACCAAACGACGTGAAAAGCATGCCGATGCTGCTCTTTTTAACATCCGTTCATGGATTTGTGCCAAAGCGCGTTTTAAGCATACGCATGCATCTTTTGGTAGACGCGGACGCAGTTTTCTACAAAACCACACGATAGGCATGCAAATGGTGCTTTTGGCAGAACGCGCGCGTGGATTTCTACCAAACGACGTGAAAAGCATGCCGATGCTGCACTTTTTAACATCCGCACATGGATTTGTGCCAAAGCGCGTTTTAAGCATGTGCATGCATCTTTTGGTAGACGCGGACGCAGTTTTCTGCAAAACCACACGATAGGCATGCAAATGGTGCTTTTGGCAGAACGCGCGCGTGGATTTCTACCAAACGACGTGAAAAGCATGCCGATGCTGCTCTTTTTAGCACCCGCACATGGATTTGTGCCGAAACGCATTTTATGCATGCGCATGCATCTTTTGGTAGACGCGGACGCAGTTTTCTGCAAAACCACACGATAGGCATGCAAATGGTGCTTTTGGCAGAACGCGCGCGTGGATTTCTACCAAACGACGTGAAAAGCATGCCGATGCTGCTCTTTTTAGCACCCGCACATGGATTTGTGCCAAAACGCGTTTTAAGCATGCGCATGCATCTTTTGGTAGACGCGGACACAGTTTTCTGCAAAACCACACGATATGCATGCAAATGGTGCTTTTGGCAGAACGCGCGCGTGGATTTCTACCAAACGACGTGAAAAGCATGCCGATGCTGCTCTTTTTAACATCCGCACATGGATTTGTGCCAAAACGCGTTTTAAGCATGCGCATGCATCTTTTGGTAGACGCGGACGCACTTTTCTGCAAAACCACACGATAGGCATGCAAATGGTGCTTTTGGCAGAACGCGCGCGTGGATTTTTACCAAACGACGTGAAAAGCATGCCGATGCTGCTCTTTTTAGCACCCGCACATGGATTTGTGCCAAAACGCGTTTTAAGCATGCGCATGCATCTTTTGGTAGACGCGGACGCAGTTTTCTGCAAAACCACACGATATGCATGCAAATGGTGCTTTTGGCAGAACGCGCGCGTGGATTTCTACCAAACGACGTGAAAAGCATGCCGATGCTGCTCTTTTTAACATCCGCACATGGATTTGTGCCAAAGCGCGTTTTAAGCATGCGCATGCATCTTTTGGTAGACGCGGACGCAGTTTTCTGCAAAACCACACGATAGGCATGCAAATGGTGCTTTTGGCAGAACGCGCGCGTGGATTTCTACCAAACGACGTGAAAAGCATGCCGATGCTGCTCTTTTTAACATCCGCACATGGATTTGTGCCAAAGCGCGTTTTAAGCATGCGCATGCATCTTTTGGTAGACGCGGACGCAGTTTTCTCCTAAACCACACGATAGGCATGCAAATGGTGCTTTTGGCAGAACGCGCGCGTGGATTTCTACCAAACGACGTGAAAAGCATGCCGATGCTGCACTTTTTAACATCCGCACATGGATTTGTGCCAAAGCGCGTGTTAAGCATGTGCATGCATCTTTTGGTAGACGCGGACGCAGTTTTCTGCAAAACCACACGATAGGCATGCAAATGGTGCTTTTGGCAGAACGCGCGCGTGGATTTCTACCAAACGACGTGAAAAGCATGCCGATGCTGCTCTTTTTAGCACCCGCACATGGATTTGTGCCGAAACGCATTTTATGCATGCGCATGCATCTTTTGGTAGACGCGGACGCAGTTTTCTGCAAAACCACACGATAGGCATGCAAATGGTGCTTTTGGCAGAACGCGCGCGTGGATTTCTACCAAACGACGTGAAAAGCATGCCGATGCTGCTCTTTTTAGCACCCGCACATGGATTTGTGCCAAAACGCGTTTTAAGCATGCGCATGCATCTTTTGGTAGACGCGGACACAGTTTTCTGCAAAACCACACGATATGCATGCAAATGGTGCTTTTGGCAGAACGCGCGCGTGGATTTCTACCAAACGACGTGAAAAGCATGCCGATGCTGCTCTTTTTAACATCCGCACATGGATTTGTGCCAAAACGCGTTTTAAGCATGCGCATGCATCTTTTGGTAGACGCGGACGCACTTTTCTGCAAAACCACACGATAGGCATGCAAATGGTGCTTTTGGCAGAACGCGCGCGTGGATTTTTACCAAACGACGTGAAAAGCATGCCGATGCTGCTCTTTTTAGCACCCGCACATGGATTTGTGCCAAAACGCGTTTTAAGCATGCGCATGCATCTTTTGGTAGACGCGGACGCAGTTTTCTGCAAAACCACACGATATGCATGCAAATGGTGCTTTTGGCAGAACGCGCGCGTGGATTTCTACCAAACGACGTGAAAAGCATGCCGATGCTGCTCTTTTTAACATCCGCACATGGATTTGTGCCAAAGCGCGTTTTAAGCATGCGCATGCATCTTTTGGTAGACGCGGACGCAGTTTTCTGCAAAACCACACGATAGGCATGCAAATGGTGCTTTTGGCAGAACGCGCGCGTGGATTTCTACCAAACGACGTGAAAAGCATGCCGATGCTGCTCTTTTTAACATCCGCACATGGATTTGTGCCAAAGCGCGTTTTAAGCATGCGCATGCATCTTTTGGTAGACGCGGACGCAGTTTTCTCCTAAACCACACGATAGGCATGCAAATGGTGCTTTTGGCAGAACGCGCGCGTGGATTTCTACCAAACGACGTGAAAAGCATGCCGATGCTGCACTTTTTAACATCCGCACATGGATTTCTGCCAAAGCGCGTGTTAAGCATGTGCATGCATCTTTTGGTAGACGCGGACGCAGTTTTCTGCAAAACCACACGATAGGCATGCAAATGGTGCTTTTGGCAGAACGCGCGCGTGGATTTCTACCAAACGACGTGAAAAGCATGCCGATGCTGCTCTTTTTAGCACCCGCACATGGATTTGTGCCGAAACGCATTTTATGCATGCGCATGCATCTTTTGGTAGACGCGGACGCAGTTTTCTGCAAAACCACACGATAGGCATGCAAATGGTGCTTTTGGCAGAACGCGCGCGTGGATTTCTACCAAACGACGTGAAAAGCATGCCGATGCTGCTCTTTTTAGCACCCGCACATGGATTTGTGCCAAAACGCGTTTTAAGCATGCGCATGCATCTTTTGGTAGACGCGGACACAGTTTTCTGCAAAACCACACGATATGCATGCAAATGGTGCTTTTGGCAGAACGCGCGCGTGGATTTCTACCAAACGACGTGAAAAGCATGCCGATGCTGCTCTTTTTAACATCCGCACATGGATTTGTGCCAAAACGCGTTTTAAGCATGCGCATGCATCTTTTGGTAGACGCGGACGCACTTTTCTGCAAAACCACACGATAGGCATGCAAATGGTGCTTTTGGCAGAACGCGCGCGTGGATTTTTACCAAACGACGTGAAAAGCATGCCGATGCTGCTCTTTTTAGCACCCGCACATGGATTTGTGCCAAAACGCGTTTTAAGCATGCGCATGCATCTTTTGGTAGACGCGGACGCAGTTTTCTGCAAAACCACACGATATGCATGCAAATGGTGCTTTTGGCAGAACGCGCGCGTGGATTTCTACCAAACGACGTGAAAAGCATGCCGATGCTGCTCTTTTTAACATCCGCACATGGATTTGTGCCAAAGCGCGTTTTAAGCATGCGCATGCATCTTTTGGTAGACGCGGACGCAGTTTTCTGCAAAACCACACGATAGGCATGCAAATGGTGCTTTTGGCAGAACGCGCGCGTGGATTTCTACCAAACGACGTGAAAAGCATGCCGATGCTGCTCTTTTTAACATCCGCACATGGATTTGTGCCAAAGCGCGTTTTAAGCATGCGCATGCATCTTTTGGTAGACGCGGACGCAGTTTTCTCCTAAACCACACGATAGGCATGCAAATGGTGCTTTTGGCAGAACGCGCGCGTGGATTTCTACCAAACGACGTGAAAAGCATGCCGATGCTGCTCTTTTTAGCACCCGCACATGTATTTGTGCCAAAACGCGTTTTAAGCATGCGCATGCATCTCTTGGTAGACGCGGACGCAGTTTTCTGCAAAACCACACGATATGCATGCAAATGGTGCTTTTGGCAGAACGCGTGCGTGGATTTCTACCAAACGACGTGAAAAGCATGCCGATGCTGCTCTTTTTAACATCCGTTCATGGATTTGTGCCAAAGCGCGTTTTAAGCATGCGCATGCATCTTTTGGTAGACGCGGACGCAGTTTTCTGCAAAACCACACGATAGGCATGCAAATGGTGCTTTTGGCAGAACGCGCGCGTGGATTTCTACCAAACGACGTGAAAAGCATGCCGATGCTGCCCTTTTTAGCACCCGCACATGGATTTGTGCCAAAACTCGTTTTAAGCATGCGCATGCATCTTTTGGTAGACGCGGACGCAGTTTTCTGCAAAACCACACGATAGGCATGCAAATGGTGCTTTTGGCAGAACGCGCGCGTGGATTTCTACCAAACGACGTGAAAAGCATGCCGATGCTGCTCTTTTTAACATCCGCACATGGATTTGTGCCAAAGCGCGTTTTAAGCATGCGCATGCATCTTTTGGTAGACGCGGACGCAGTTTTCTCCTAAACCACACGATAGGCATGCAAATGGTGCTTTTGGCAGAACGCGCGCGTGGATTTCTACCAAACGACGTGAAAAGCATGCCGATGCTGCACTTTTTAACATCCGCACATGGATTTCTGCCAAAGCGCGTGTTAAGCATGTGCATGCATCTTTTGGTAGACGCGGACGCAGTTTTCTGCAAAACCACACGATAGGCATGCAAATGGTGCTTTTGGCAGAACGCGCGCGTGGATTTCTACCAAACGACGTGAAAAGCATGCCGATGCTGCTCTTTTTAGCACCCGCACATGGATTTGTGCCGAAACGCATTTTATGCATGCGCATGCATCTTTTGGTAGACGCGGACGCAGTTTTCTGCAAAACCACACGATAGGCATGCAAATGGTGCTTTTGGCAGAACGCGCGCGTGGATTTCTACCAAACGACGTGAAAAGCATGCCGATGCTGCTCTTTTTAGCACCCGCACATGGATTTGTGCCAAAACGCGTTTTAAGCATGCGCATGCATCTTTTGGTAGACGCGGACACAGTTTTCTGCAAAACCACACGATATGCATGCAAATGGTGCTTTTGGCAGAACGCGCGCGTGGATTTCTACCAAACGACGTGAAAAGCATGCCGATGCTGCTCTTTTTAACATCCGCACATGGATTTGTGCCAAAACGCGTTTTAAGCATGCGCATGCATCTTTTGGTAGACGCGGACGCACTTTTCTGCAAAACCACACGATAGGCATGCAAATGGTGCTTTTGGCAGAACGCGCGCGTGGATTTTTACCAAACGACGTGAAAAGCATGCCGATGCTGCTCTTTTTAGCACCCGCACATGGATTTGTGCCAAAACGCGTTTTAAGCATGCGCATGCATCTTTTGGTAGACGCGGACGCAGTTTTCTGCAAAACCACACGATATGCATGCAAATGGTGCTTTTGGCAGAACGCGCGCGTGGATTTCTACCAAACGACGTGAAAAGCATGCCGATGCTGCTCTTTTTAACATCCGCACATGGATTTGTGCCAAAGCGCGTTTTAAGCATGCGCATGCATCTTTTGGTAGACGCGGACGCAGTTTTCTGCAAAACCACACGATAGGCATGCAAATGGTGCTTTTGGCAGAACGCGCGCGTGGATTTCTACCAAACGACGTGAAAAGCATGCCGATGCTGCTCTTTTTAACATCCGCACATGGATTTGTGCCAAAGCGCGTTTTAAGCATGCGCATGCATCTTTTGGTAGACGCGGACGCAGTTTTCTCCTAAACCACACGATAGGCATGCAAATGGTGCTTTTGGCAGAACGCGCGCGTGGATTTCTACCAAACGACGTGAAAAGCATGCCGATGCTGCTCTTTTTAGCACCCGCACATGTATTTGTGCCAAAACGCGTTTTAAGCATGCGCATGCATCTCTTGGTAGACGCGGACGCAGTTTTCTGCAAAACCACACGATATGCATGCAAATGGTGCTTTTGGCAGAACGCGTGCGTGGATTTCTACCAAACGACGTGAAAAGCATGCCGATGCTGCTCTTTTTAACATCCGTTCATGGATTTGTGCCAAAGCGCGTTTTAAGCATGCGCATGCATCTTTTGGTAGACGCGGACGCAGTTTTCTGCAAAACCACACGATAGGCATGCAAATGGTGCTTTTGGCAGAACGCGCGCGTGGATTTCTACCAAACGACGTGAAAAGCATGCCGATGCTGCCCTTTTTAGCACCCGCACATGGATTTGTGCCAAAACTCGTTTTAAGCATGCGCATGCATCTTTTGGTAGACGCGGACGCAGTTTTCTGCAAAACCACACGATATGCATGCAAATGGTGCTTTTGGCAGAACGCGCGCGTGGATTTCTACCAAACGACGTGAAAGGCATGCCGATGCTGCTCTTTTTAACATCCGCACATGGATTTGTGCCAAAGCGCGTTTTCAGCATGCGCATGCTTCTTTTGGTAGACGCGGAGGCAGTTTTCTGCAAAACCACACGATAGGCATGCAAATGGTGCTTTTGGCAGAACGCGCGCGTGGATTTCTACCAAACGACGTGAAAAGCATGCCGATGCTGCTCTTTTTAGCACCCGCACATGTATTTGTGCCAAAACGCGTTTTAAGCATGCGCATGCATCTCTTGGTAGACGCGGACGCAGTTTTCTGCAAAACCACACGATATGCATGCAAATGGTGCTTTTGGCAGAACGCGTGCGTGGATTTCTACCAAACGACGTGAAAAGCATGCCGATGCTGCTCTTTTTAACATCCGTTCATGGATTTGTGCCAAAGCGCGTTTTAAGCATACGCATGCATCTTTTGGTAGACGCGGACGCAGTTTTCTGCAAAACCACACGATAGGCATGCAAATGGTGCTTTTGGCAGAACGCGCGCGTGGATTTCTACCAAACGACGTGAAAAGCATGCCGATGCTGCACTTTTTAACATCCGCACATGGATTTGTGCCAAAGCGCGTTTTAAGCATGTGCATGCATCTTTTGGTAGACGCGGACGCAGTTTTCTGCAAAACCACACGATAGGCATGCAAATGGTGCTTTTGGCAGAACGCGCGCGTGGATTTCTACCAAACGACGTGAAAAGCATGCCGATGCTGCTCTTTTTAGCACCCGCACATGGATTTGTGCCGAAACGCATTTTATGCATGCGCATGCATCTTTTGGTAGACGCGGACGCAGTTTTCTGCAAAACCACACGATAGGCATGCAAATGGTGCTTTTGGCAGAACGCGCGCGTGGATTTCTACCAAACGACGTGAAAAGCATGCCGATGCTGCTCTTTTTAGCACCCGCACATGGATTTGTGCCAAAACGCGTTTTAAGCATGCGCATGCATCTTTTGGTAGACGCGGACACAGTTTTCTGCAAAACCACACGATATGCATGCAAATGGTGCTTTTGGCAGAACGCGCGCGTGGATTTCTACCAAACGACGTGAAAAGCATGCCGATGCTGCTCTTTTTAACATCCGCACATGGATTTGTGCCAAAACGCGTTTTAAGCATGCGCATGCATCTTTTGGTAGACGCGGACGCACTTTTCTGCAAAACCACACGATAGGCATGCAAATGGTGCTTTTGGCAGAACGCGCGCGTGGATTTTTACCAAACGACGTGAAAAGCATGCCGATGCTGCTCTTTTTAGCACCCGCACATGGATTTGTGCCAAAACGCGTTTTAAGGATGCGCATGCATCTTTTGGTAGACGCGGACGCAGTTTTCTGCAAAACCACACGATATGCATGCAAATGGTGCTTTTGGCAGAACGCGCGCGTGGATTTCTACCAAACGACGTGAAAAGCATGCCGATGCTGCTCTTTTTAACATCCGCACATGGATTTGTGCCAAAGCGCGTTTTAAGCATGCGCATGCATCTTTTGGTAGACGCGGACGCAGTTTTCTGCAAAACCACACGATAGGCATGCAAATGGTGCTTTTGGCAGAACGCGCGCGTGGATTTCTACCAAACGACGTGAAAAGCATGCCGATGCTGCTCTTTTTAACATCCGCACATGGATTTGTGCCAAAGCGCGTTTTAAGCATGCGCATGCATCTTTTGGTAGACGCGGACGCAGTTTTCTCCTAAACCACACGATAGGCATGCAAATGGTGCTTTTGGCAGAACGCGCGCGTGGATTTCTACCAAACGACGTGAAAAGCATGCCGATGCTGCACTTTTTAACATCCGCACATGGATTTGTGCCAAAGCGCGTGTTAAGCATGTGCATGCATCTTTTGGTAGACGCGGACGCAGTTTTCTGCAAAACCACACGATAGGCATGCAAATGGTGCTTTTGGCAGAACGCGCGCGTAGATTTCTACCAAACGACGTGAAAAGCATGCCGATGCTGCTCTTTTTAGCACCCGCACATGGATTTGTGCCGAAACGCATTTTATGCATGCGCATGCATCTTTTGGTAGACGCGGACGCAGTTTTCTGCAAAACCACACGATAGGCATGCAAATGGTGCTTTTGGCAGAACGCGCGCGTGGATTTCTACCAAACGACGTGAAAAGCATGCCGATGCTGCTCTTTTTAGCACCCGCACATGGATTTGTGCCAAAACGCGTTTTAAGCATGCGCATGCATCTTTTGGTAGACGCGGACACAGTTTTTCTGCAAAACCACACGATATGCATGCAAATGGTGCTTTTGGCAGAACGCGCGCGTGGATTTCTACCAAACGACGTGAAAAGCATGCCGATGCTGCTCTTTTTAACATCCGCACATGGATTTGTGCCAAAACGCGTTTTAAGCATGCGCATGCATCTTTTGGTAGACGCGGACGCACTTTTCTGCAAAACCACACGATAGGCATGCAAATGGTGCTTTTGGCAGAACGCGCGCGTGGATTTTTACCAAACGACGTGAAAAGCATGCCGATGCTGCTCTTTTTAGCACCCGCACATGGATTTGTGCCAAAACGCGTTTTAAGCATGCGCATGCATCTTTTGGTAGACGCGGACGCAGTTTTCTGCAAAACCACACGATATGCATGCAAATGGTGCTTTTGGCAGAACGCGCGCGTGGATTTCTACCAAACGACGTGAAAAGCATGCCGATGCTGCTCTTTTTAACATCCGCACATGGATTTGTGCCAAAGCGCGTTTTAAGCATGCGCATGCATCTTTTGGTAGACGCGGACGCAGTTTTCTGCAAAACCACACGATAGGCATGCAAATGGTGCTTTTGGCAGAACGCGCGCGTGGATTTCTACCAAACGACGTGAAAAGCATGCCGATGCTGCTCTTTTTAACATCCGCACATGGATTTGTGCCAAAGCGCGTTTTAAGCATGCGCATGCATCTTTTGGTAGACGCGGACGCAGTTTTCTCCTAAACCACACGATAGGCATGCAAATGGTGCTTTTGGCAGAACGCGCGCGTGGATTTCTACCAAACGACGTGAAAAGCATGCCGATGCTGCTCTTTTTAGCACCCGCACATGTATTTGTGCCAAAACGCGTTTTAAGCATGCGCATGCATCTCTTGGTAGACGCGGACGCAGTTTTCTGCAAAACCACACGATATGCATGCAAATGGTGCTTTTGGCAGAACGCGTGCGTGGATTTCTACCAAACGACCGTGAAAAGCATGCCGATGCTGCTCTTTTTAACATCCGTTCATGGATTTGTGCCAAAGCGCGTTTTAAGCATGCGCATGCATCTTTTGGTAGACGCGGACGCAGTTTTCTGCAAAACCACACGATAGGCATGCAAATGGTGCTTTTGGCAGAACGCGCGCGTGGATTTCTACCAAACGACGTGAAAAGCATCCGATGCTGCTCTTTTTAACATCCGCACATGGATTTGTGCCAAAGCGCGTTTTAAGCATGTGCATGCATCTTTTGTAGACGCGGACGCAGTTTTCTGCAAAACCACACGATAGGCATGCAAATGGTGCTTTTGGCAGAACGCGCGCGTGGATTTCTACCAAACGACGTGGAAAAGCATGCCGATGCTGCTCTTTTTAGCACCCGCACATGGATTTGTGCCAAAACGCATTTTATGCATGCGCATGCATCTTTTGGTAGACGCGGACGCAGTTTTCTGCAAAACCACACGATAGGCATGCAAATGGTGCTTTTGGCAGAACGCGCGCGTGGATTTCTACCAAACGACGTGAAAAGCATGCCGATGCTGCACTTTTTAACATCCGCACATGGATTTGTGCCAAAGCGCGTGTTAAGCATGTGCATGCATCTTTTGGTAGACGCGGACGCAGTTTTCTGCAAAACCACACGATAGGCATGCAAATGGTGCTTTTGGCAGAACGCGCGCGTGGATTTCTACAAACGACGTGAAAAGCATGCCGATGCTGCTCTTTTTAGCACCCGCACATGGATTTGTGCCGAAACGCATTTTATGCATGCGCATGCATCTTTTGGTAGACGCGGACGCAGTTTTCTGCAAAACCACACGATAGGCATGCAAATGGTGCTTTTGGCAGAACGCGCGCGTGGATTTCTACCAAACGACGTGAAAAGCATGCCGATGCTGCTCTTTTTAGCACCCGCACATGGATTTGTGCCAAAACGCGTTTTAAGCATGCGCATGCATCTTTTGGTAGACGCGGGACACAGTTTTCTGCAAAACCACACGATATGCATGCAAATGGTGCTTTTGGCAGAACGCGCGCGTGGATTTCTACCAAACGACGTGAAAAGCATGCCGATGCTGCTCTTTTTAACATCCGCACATGGATTTGTGCCAAAACGCGTTTTAAGCATGCGCATGCATCTTTTGGTAGACGCGGACGCACTTTTCTACAAAACCACACGATAGCATGCAAATGGTGCTTTTGGCAGAACGCGCGCGTGGATTTTTACCAAACGACGTGAAAAGCATGCCGATGCTGCTCTTTTAGCACCCGCACATGGATTTGTGCCAAAACGCGTTTTAAGCATGCGCATGCATCTTTTGGTAGACGCGGACGCAGTTTTCTGCAAAACCACACGATATCATGCAAATGGTGCTTTTGGCAGAACGCGTGCGTGGATTTCTACCAAACGACGTGAAAAGCATGCCGATGCTGCTCTTTTTAACATCCGTTCATGGATTTGTGCCAAAGCGCGTTTTAAGCATGCGCATGCATCTTTTGGTAGACGCGGACGCAGTTTTCTGCAAAACCACACGATAGGCATGGCAAATGGTGCTTTTGGCAGAACGCGCGCGTGGATTTCTACCAAACGACGTGAAAAGCATGCCGATGCTGCTCTTTTTAACATCCGCACATGGATTTGTGCCAAAGCGCGTTTTAAGCATGTGCATGCATCTTTTGGTAGACGCGGACGCAGTTTTCTGCAAAACCACACGATAGGCATGCAAATGGTGCTTTTGGCAGAACGCGCGCGTGGATTTCTACCAAACGACGTGAAAAGCATGCCGATGCTGCTCTTTTTAGCACCCGCACATGGATTTGTGCCAAAACGCATTTTATGCATGCGCATGCATCTTTTGGTAGACGCGGACGCAGTTTTCTGCAAAACCACACGATAGGCATGCAAATGGTGCTTTTGGCAGAACGCGCGCGTGGATTTCTACCAAACGACGTGAAAAGCATGCCGATGCTGCACTTTTTAACATCCGCACATGGATTTGTGCCAAAGCGCGTGTTAAGCATGTGCATGCATCTTTTGGTAGACGCGGACGCAGTTTTCTGCAAAACCACACGATAGGCATGCAAATGGTGCTTTTGGCAGAACGCGCGCGTGGATTTCTACCAAACGACGTGAAAAGCATGCCGATGCTGCTCTTTTTAGCACCCGCACATGGATTTGTGCCGAAACGCATTTTATGCATGCGCATGCATCTTTTGGTAGACGCGGACGCAGTTTTCTGCAAAACCACACGATAGGCATGCAAATGGTGCTTTTGGCAGAACGCGCGCGTGGATTTCTACCAAACGACGTGAAAAGCATGCCGATGCTGCTCTTTTTAGCACCCGCACATGGATTTGTGCCAAAACGCGTTTTAAGCATGCGCATGCATCTTTTGGTAGACGCGGACACAGTTTTCTGCAAAACCACACGATATGCATGCAAATGGTGCTTTTGGCAGAACGCGCGCGTGGATTTCTACCAAACGACGTGAAAAGCATGCCGATGCTGCTCTTTTTAACATCCGCACATGGATTTGTGCCAAACGCGTTTTAAGCATGCGCATGCATCTTTTGGTAGACGCGGACGCACTTTTCTGCAAAACCACACGATAGGCATGCAAATGGTGCTTTTGGCAGAACGCGCGCGTGGATTTTTACCAAACGACGTGAAAAGCATGCCGATGCTGCTCTTTTTAGCACCCGCACATGGATTTGTGCCAAAACGCGTTTTAAGCATGCGCATGCATCTTTTGGTAGACGCGGACACAGTTTTCTGCAAAACCACACGATATGCATGCAAATGGTGCTTTTGGCAGAACGCGCGCGTGGATTTCTACCAAACGACGTGAAAAGCATGCCGATGCTGCTCTTTTTAACATCCGCACATGGATTTGTGCCAAAACGCGTTTTAAGCATGCGCATGCATCTTTTGGTAGACGCGGACGCACTTTTCTGCAAAACCACACGATAGGCATGCAAATGGTGCTTTTGGCAGAACGCGCGCGTGGATTTTTACCAAACGACGTGGAAAAGCATGCCGATGCTGCTCTTTTTAGCACCCGCACATGGATTTGTGCCAAAACGCGTTTTAAGCATGCGCATGCATCTTTTGGTAGACGCGGACGCAGTTTTCTGCAAAACCACACGATATGCATGCAAATGGTTGCTTTTGGCAGAACGCGCGCGTGGATTTCTACCAAACGACGTGAAAAGCATGCCGATGCTGCTCTTTTTAACATCCGCACATGGATTTGTGCCAAAGCGCGTTTTAAGCATGCGCATGCATCTTTTGGTAGACGCGGACGCAGTTTTCCTCCTAAACCACACGATAGGCATGCAAATGGTGCTTTTGGCAGAACGCGCGCGTGGATTTCTACCAAACGACGTGAAAAGCATGCCGATGCTGCTCTTTTTAGCACCCGCACATGTATTTGTGCCAAAAACGCGTTTTAAGCATGCGCATGCATCTCTTGGTAGACGCGGGACGCAGTTTTCTGCAAAACCACACGATATGCATGCAAATGGTGCTTTTGGCAGAACGCGTGCGTGGATTTCTACCAAACGACGTGAAAAGCATGCCGATGCTGCTCTTTTTAACATCCGTTCATGGATTTGTGCCAAAGCGCGTTTTAAGCATGCGCATGCATCTTTTGGTAGACGCGGACGCAGTTTTCTGCAAAACCACACGATAGGCATGCAAATGGTGCTTTTTGGCAGAACGCGCGCGTGGATTTCTACCAAACGAAGGTGAAAAGCATGCCGATGCTGCTCTTTTTAACATCCGACATGGATTTGTGCCAAAGCGCGTTTTAAGCATGTGCATGCATCTTTTGGTAGACGCGGACGCAGTTTTCTGCAAAACACACGATAGGCATGCAAAATGGTGCTTTTGGCAGAACGCGCGCGTGGATTTCTACCAAACGACGTGAAAAGCATTGCCGATGCTGCTCTTTTTAGCACCCCGCACATGGATTTGTGCCAAAACGCATTTTATGCATGCGCATGCATCTTTTGGTAGACGCGGACGCAGTTTTCTGCAAAACCACACGATAGGCATGCAAATGGTGCTTTTGGCAGAACGCGCGCGTGGATTTCTACCAAACGACGTGAAAAGCATGCCGATGCTGCACTTTTTAACATCCGCACATGGATTTGTGCCAAAGCGCGTGTTAAGCATGTGCATGCATCTTTTGGTAGACGCGGACGCAGTTTTCTGCAAAACCACACGATAGGCATGCAAATGGTGCTTTTGGCAGAACGCGCGCGTGGATTTCTACCAAACGACGTGAAAAGCATGCCGATGCTGCTCTTTTTAACATCCGCACATGGATTTGTGCCAAAACGCGTTTTAAGCATGCGCATGCATCTTTTGGTAGACGCGGACGCACTTTTCTGCAAAACCACACGATAGGCATGCAAATGGTGCTTTTGGCAGAACGCGCGCGTGGATTTTTACCAAACGACGTGAAAAGCATGCCGATGCTGCTCTTTTTAGCACCCGCACATGGATTTGTGCCAAAACGCGTTTTAAGCATGCGCATGCATCTTTTGGTAGACGCGGACGCAGTTTTCTGCAAAACCACACGATATGCATGCAAATGGTGCTTTTGGCAGAACGCGTGCGTGGATTTCTACCAAACGACGTGAAAAGCATGCCGATGCTGCTCTTTTTAACATCCGTTCATGGATTTGTGCCAAAGCGCGTTTTAAGCATGCGCATGCATCTTTTGGTAGACGCGGACGCAGTTTTCTGCAAAACCACACGATAGGCATGCAAATGGTGCTTTTGGCAGAACGCGCGCGTGGATTTCTACCAAACGACGTGAAAAGCATGCCGATGCTGCTCTTTTTAACATCCGCACATGGATTTGTGCCAAAGCGCGTTTTAAGCATGTGCATGCATCTTTTGGTAGACGCGGACGCAGTTTTCTGCAAAACCACACGATAGGCATGCAAATGGTGCTTTTGGCAGAACGCGCGCGTGGATTTCTACCAAACGACGTGAAAAGCATGCCGATGCTGCTCTTTTTAGCACCCGCACATGGATTTGTGCCAAAACGCATTTTATGCATGCGCATGCATCTTTTGGTAGACGCGGACGCAGTTTTCTGCAAAACCACACGATAGGCATGCAAATGGTGCTTTTGGCAGAACGCGCGCGTGGATTTCTACCAAACGACGTGAAAAGCATGCCGATGCTGCTCTTTTTAGCACCCGCACATGGATTTGTACCAAAACGCGTTTTTAGCATGCACATGCATCTTTTGGTAGACGCGGACGCAGTTTTCTGCAAAACCACACGATATGCATGCAAATGGTGGTTTTGGCAGAACGCGCGCGTGGATTTCTACCAAACGACGTCAAAAGCATGCCGATGCTGCTCTTTTTAGCACCCGCACATGGATTTGTGCCAAAACGCGTTTTTAGCATGTGCATGCATCTTTTGGTAGACGCGGACGCAGTTTTCTGCAAAACCACACGATATGCATGCAAATGGTGCTTTTGGCACAACGCGCGCGTGGATTTCTACCAAACGACGTGAAAAGCATGCCGATGCTGCTCTTTTTAGCACCCGCACATGTTTTTGTGCCAAAACGCGTTTTAAGCATGCGCATGCATCTTTTGGTAGACGCGGACGCAGTTTTCTGCAAAACCACACGATATGCATGCAAATGGTGCTTTTGGCAGAACGCGCGCGTGGATTTCTACCAAACGACGTGAAAAGCATGCCGATGCTGCTCTTTTTAGCACCCGCACATGGATTTGTGCCAAAACGCGTTTTTAGCATGCGCATGCATCTTTTGGTAGACGCGGACGCAGTTTTCTGCAAAACCACACGATATGCATGCAAATGGTGCTTTTGTCAGAACGCGCGCGTGGACTTCTACCAAACGACGTGAAAAGCATGCCGATGCTGCTCTTTTTAGCACCCGCACATGGATTTGTGCCAAAACGCGTTTTATGCATGCGCATGCATCTTTTGGTAGACGCGGACGCAGTTTTCTGCAAAACCACACGATATGCATGCAAATGGTGCTTTTGGCAGAACGCGCGCGTGGATTTCTACCAAACGACGTGAAAAGCATGCCGATGCTGCTCTTTTTAACATCCGCACATGGATTTGTGCCAAAGCGCGTTTTAAGCATGCGCATGCATCTTTTGGTAGACGCGGACGCAGTTTTCTGCAAAACCACACGATAGGCATGCAAATGGTGCTTTTGGCAGAACGCGCGCGTGGATTTCTACCAAACGACGTGAAAAGCATGCCGATGCTGCTCTTTTTAGCACCCGCACATGTATTTGTGCCAAAACGCGTTTTAAGCGTGCGCATGCATCTTTTGGTAGACGCGGACGCAGTTTTCTGCAAAACCACACGATATGCATGCAAATGGTGCTTTTGGCGGAACGCGCGCGTGGATTTCTACCAAACGACGTGAAAAGCATGCCGATGCTGCTCTTTTTAACATCCGTTCATGGATTTGTGCCAAAGCGCGTTTTAAGCATGCGCATGCATCTTTTGGTAGACGCGGACGCAGTTTTCTGCAAAACCACACGATAGGCATGCAAATGGTGCTTTTGGCAGAACGCGCGCGTGGATTTCTACCAAACGACGTGAAAAGCATGCCGATGCTGCTCTTTTTAACATCCGCACATGGATTTGTGCCAAAGCGCGTTTTAAGCATGTGCATGCATCTTTTGGTAGACGCGGACGAAGTTTTCTGCAAAACCACACGATAGGCATGCAAATGGTGCTTTTGGCAGAACGCGCGCGTGGATTTCTACCAAACGACGTGAAAAGCATACCGACGCTGCTCTTTTTAGCACCCGCACATGGATTTGTGCCAAAACGCGTTTTTAGCATGCGCATGCATCTTTTGGTAGACGCGGACGCAGTTTTCTGCAAAACCACACGATATGCATGCAAATGGTGCTTTTGGCACAACGCGCGCGTGGATTTCTACCAAACGACGTGAAAAGCATGCCGATGCTGGTCTTTTTAGCATCCGCACATGGATTTGTGCCAAAGCGCGTTTTAAGCATGCGCATGCATCTTTTGGTAGACGCGGACGCAGTTTTCTGCAAAACCACACGATAGGCATGCAAATGGTGCTTTTGGCAGAACGCGCGCGTGGATTTCTACCAAACGACGTGAAAAGCATGCCGATGCTGCTCTTTTTAACATCCGCACATGGATTTGTGCCAAAGCGCGTTTTAAGCATGCGCATGCATCTTTTGGTAGACGCGGACGCAGTTTTCTGCAAAACCACACGATAGGCATGCAAATGGTGCTTTTGGCAGAACGCGCGCGTGGATTTCTACCAAACGACGTGAAAAGCATGCCGATGCTGCTCTTTTTAACATCCGCACATGGATTTGTGCCAAAGCGCGTTTTAAGCATGCGCATGCATCTTTTGGTAGACGCGGACGCAGTTTTCTGCAAAACCACACGATAGGCATGCAAATGGTGCTTTTGGCAGAACGCGCGCGTGGATTTCTACCAAACGACGTGAAAAGCATGCCGATGCTGCTCTTTTTAGCACCCGCACATGTATTTGTTCCAAAACGCGTTTTAAGCATGCGCATGCATCTTTTGGTAGACGCGGACGCAGTTTTCTGCAAAACCACACGATATGCATGCAAATGGTGCTTTTGGCAGAACGCGCGCGTGGATTTCTACCAAACGACGTGAAAAGCATGCCGATGCTGCTCTTTTTAACATCCGCACATGGATTTGTGCCAAAGCGCGTTTTAAGCATGCGCATGCATCTTTTGGTAGACGCGGACGCAGTTTTCTGCAAAACCACACGATAGGCATGCAAATGGTGCTTTTGGCAGAACGCGAGCGTGGATTTCTACCAAACGACGTGAAAAGCATGCCGATGCTGCTCTTTTTAACATCCGCACATGGATTTGTGCCAAAGCGCGTTTTAAGCATGCGCATGCATCTTTTGGTAGACGCGGACGCAGTTTTCTGCAAAACCACACGATAGGCATGCAAATGGTGCTTTTGGCAGAACGCGCGCGTGGATTTCTACCAAACGACGTGAAAAGCATGCCGATGCTGCTCTTTTTAGCACCCGCACATGGATTTGTGCCAAAACGCGTTTTTAGCATGCGCATGCATCTTTTGGTAGACGCGGACGCAGTTTTCTGCAAAACCACACGATATGAATGCAAATGGTGGTTTTGGCAGAACGCGCGCGTGGATTTCTACCAAACGACGTGAAAAGCATGCCGATGCTGCTCTTTTTAGCACCCGCACATGGATTTGTGCCAAAACGCGTTTTTAGCATGTGCATGCATCTTTTGGTAGACGCGGACGCAGTTTTCTGCAAAACCACACGATATGCATGCAAATGGTGCTTTTGGCACAACGCGCGCGTGGATTTCTACCAAACTACGTGAAAAGCATGCCGATGCTGCTCTTTTTAGCACCCGCACAAGGATTTGTGCCAAAACGCGTTTTAAGCATGCGCATGCATCTTTTGGTAGACGCGGACGCAGTTTTCTGCAAAACCACACGATATGCATGCAAATGGTGCTTTTGGCGGAACGCGCGCGTGGATTTCTACCAAACGACGAGAAAAGCATGCCGATGCTGCTCTTTTTAGCACCCGCACATGGATTTGTGCCAAAACGCGTTTTTAGCATGCGCATGCATCTTTTGGTAGACGCGGACGCAGTTTTCTGCAAAACCACACGATATGCATGCAAATGGTGCTTTTGGCAGAACGCGCGCGTGGATTTCTACCAAACGACGTGAAAAGCATGCCGATGCTGCTATTTTTAGCACCCGCACATGGATTTGTGCCAAAACGCGTTTTATGCATGCGCATGCATCTTTTGGTAGACGCGGACGCAGTTTTCTGCAAAACCACACGATATGCATGCAAATGGTGCTTTTGGCAGAACGCGCGCGTGGATTTCTACCAAACGACGTGAAAAGCATGCCGATGCTGCTCTTTTTAACATCCGCACATGGATTTGTGCCAAAGCGCGTTTTAAGCATGCGCATGCATCTTTTGGTAGACGCGGACGCAGTTTTCTGCAAAACCACACGATAGGCATGCAAATGGTGCTTTTGGCAGAACGCGCGCGTGGATTTCTACCAAACGACGTGAAAAGCATGCCGATGCTGCTCTTTTTAGCACCCGCACATGGATTTGTGCCAAAACGCGTTTTAAGCATGCGCATGCATCTTTTGGTAGACGCGGACGCAGTTTTCTGCAAAACCACACGATATGCATGCAAATGGTGCTTTTGGCAGAACGCGCGCGTGGATTTCTACCAAACGACGTGAAAAGCATGCCGATGCTGCTCTTTTTAACATCCGCACATGGATTTATGCCAAAGCGCGTTATAAGCATGCGCATGCATCTTTTGGTAGACGCGGACGCAGTTTTCTGCAAAACCACACGATAGGCATGCAAATGGTGCTTTTGGCAGAACGCGCGCGTGGATTTCTACCAAGCGACGTGAAAAGCATGCCGATGCTGCTCTTTTTAGCACCCGCACATGTATTTGTGCCAAAACGCGTTTTAAGCATGCGCATGCATCTTTTGGTAGACGCGGACGCAGTTTTCTGCAAAACCACACGATATGCATGCAAATGGTGCTTTTGGCAGAACGCGCGCGTGGATTTCTACCAAACGACGTGAAAAGCATGCCGATGCTGCTCTTTTTAACCTCCGTTTATGGATTTGTGCCAAAGCGCGTTTTAAGCATGCGCATGCATCTTTTGGTAGACGCGGACGCAGTTTTCTGCAAAACCACACGATAGGCAAGCAAATGGTGCTTTTGGCAGAACGCGCGCGTGGATTTCTACCAAACGACGTGAAAAGCATGCCGATGCTGCTCTTTTTAACATCCGCACATGGATTTGTGCCAAAGCGCGTTTTAAGCATGTGCATGCATCTTTTGGTAGACGCGGACGCAGTTTTCTGCAAAACCACACGATAGGCATGCAAATGGTGCTTTTGGCAGAACGCGCGCGTGGATTTCTACCAAACGACGTGAAAAGCATGCCCATGCTGCTCTTTTTAGCACCCGCACATGGATTTGTGCCAAAACGCATTTTATGCATGCGCATGCATCTTTTGGTAGACGCGGACGCAGTTTTCTGCAAAACCACACGATAGGCATGCAAATGGTGCTTTTGGCAGAACGCGCGCGTGGATTTCTACCAAACGACGTGAAAAGCATGCCGATGCTGCTCTTTTTAGCACCCGCACATGGATTTGTGCCAAAACGCGTTTTAAGCATGCGCATGCATCTTTTGGTAGACGCGGACGCAGTTTTCTGCAAAACCACACGATATGTATGCAAATGGTGCTTTTGGCAGAACGCGCGCGTGGATTTCTACCAAACGACGTGAAAAGCATGCCGATGGTGCTCTTTTTAACATCCGCACATGGATTTGTGCCAAAACGCGTTTTAAGCATGCGCATGCATCTTTTGGTAGACGCGGACGCACTTTTCTGCAAAACCACACGATAGGCATGCAAATGGTGCTTTTGGCAGAACGCGCGCGTGGATTTCTACCAAACGACGTGAAAAGCATGCCGATGCTGCTCTTTTTAGCACCCGCACATGGATTTGTGCCAAAACGCGTTTTAAGCATGCGCATGCATCTTTTGGCAGACGCGGACGCAGTTTTCTGCAAAACCACACGATATGCATGCAAATGGTGCTTTTGGCAGAACGCGCGCGTGGATTTCTACCAAACGACGTGAAAAGCATGCCGATGCTGCTCTTTTTAACATCCGCACATGAAGTTGTGCCAAAGCGCGTTTTAAGCATGCGCATGCATCTTTTGGTAGACGCGGACGCAGTTTTCTGCAAAACCACACGATAGGCATGCAAATGGTGCTTTTGGCAGAACGCGCGCGTGGATTTCTACCAAACGACGTGAAAAGCATGCCGATGCTGCTCTTTTTAACATCCGCACATGGATTTGTGCCAAAGCGCGTTTTAAGCATGCGCATGCATCTTTTGGTAGACGCGGACGCAGTTTTCTGCAAAACCACACGATAGGCATGCAAATGGTGCTTTTGGCAGAACGCGCGCGTGGATTTCTACCAAACGACGTGAAAAGCATGCCGATGCTGCTCTTTTTAACATCCGCACATGGATTTGTGCCAAAGCGCGTTTTAAGCATGCGCATGCATCTTTTGGTAGACGCGGACGCAGTTTTCTGCAAAACCACACGATAGGCATGCAAATGGTGCTTTTGGCAGAACGCGCGCGTGGATTTCTACCAAACGACGTGAAAAGCATGCCGATGCTGCTCTTTTTAGCACCCGCACATGTATTTGTGCCAAAACGCGTTTTAAGCATGCGCATGCATCTTTTGGTAGACGCGGACGCAGTTTTCTGCAAAACCACACGATATGCATGCAAATGGTGCTTTTGGCAGAACGCGCGCGTGGATTTCTACCAAACGACGTGAAAAGCATGCCGATGCTGCTCTTTTTAACATCCGCACATGGATTTGTGCCAAAGCGCGTTTTAAGCATGCGCATGCATCTTTTGGTAGACACGGACGCAGTTTTCTGCAAAACCACACGATAGGCATGCAAATGGTGCTTTTGGCAGAACGCGCGCGCGGATTTCTACCAAACGACGTGAAAAGCATGCCGATGCTGCTCTTTTTACCATCCGCACATGGATTTGTGCCAAAGCGCGTTTTAAGCATGCGCATGCATCTTTTGGTAGACGCTGACGCAGTTTTCTGCAAAACCACACGATAGGCATGCAAATGGTGCTTTTGGCAGAACGCGCGCGTGGATTTCTACCAAACGACGTGAAAAGCATGCCGATGCTGCTCTTTTTAGCACCCGCACATGGATTTGTGCGAAAACGCGTTTTTAGCATGCGCATGCATCTTTTGGTAGACGCGGACGCAGTTTTCTGCAAAACCACACGATATGCATGCAAATGGTGGTTTTGGCAGAACGCGCGCGTGGATTTCTACCAAACGACGTGAAAAGCATGCCGATGCTGCTCTTTTTAGCACCCGCACATGGATTTGTGCCAAAACACGTTTTTAGCATGTGCATGCATCTTTTGGTAGACGCGGACGCAGTATTCTGCAAAACCACACGATATGCATGCAAATGGTGCTTTTGGCACAACGCGCGCGTGGATTTCTACAAAACGACGTGAAAAGCATGCCGATGCTGCTCTTTTTAGCACCCGCACATGGATTTGTGCCAAAACGCGTTTTAAGCATGCGCATGCATCTTTTGGTAGACGCGGACGCAGTTTTCTGCAAAACCACACGATATGCATGCAAATGGTGCTTTTGGCAGAACGCGCGCGTGGATTTCTACCAAACGACGTGAAAAGCATGCCGATGCTGCTCTTTTTAGCACCCGCACATGGATTTGTGCCAAAACGCGTTTTTAGCATGCGCATGCATCTTTTGGTAGACGCGGACGCAGTTTTCTGCAAAACCACACGATATGCATGCAAATGGTGCTTTTGGCAGAACGCGCGCGTGGATTTCTACCAAACGACGTGAAAAGCATGCCGATGCTGCTCTTTTTAGCATCCGCACATGGATTTGTGCGAAAGCGCGTTTTAAGCATGCGCATGCATCTTTTGGTAGACGCGCACGCAGTTTTCTGCAAAACCACACGATATGCATGCAAATGGTGCTTTTGGCAGAACGCGCGCGTGGATTTCTACCAAACGACGTGAAAAGCATGCCGATGCTGCTCTTTTTAACATCCGCACATGGATTTGTGCCAAAACGCGTTTTAAGCATGCGCATGCATCTTTTGGTAGACGCGGACGCAGTTTTCTGCAAAACCACACGATATGCATGCAAATGGTGCTTTTGGCAGAACGCGCGCGTGGATTTCTACCAAACGACGTGAAAAGCATGCCGATGCTGCTCTTTTTAACATCCGCACATGGATTTGTGCCAAAGCGCGTTTTAAGCATGCGCATGCATCTTTTGGTAGACGCGGACGCAGTTTTCTGCAAAACCACACGATAGGCATGCAAATGGTGCTTTTGGCAGAACGCGCGCGTGGATTTCTATCAAACGACGTGAAAAGCATGCCGATGCTGCTCTTTTTAGCACCCGCACATGGATTTGTGCCAAAACGCGTTTTTAGCATGCACATGCATCTTTTGGTAGACGCGGACGCAGTTTTCTGCAAAACCACACGATATGCATGCAAATGGTGGTTTTGGCAGAACGCGCGCGTTGATTTCTACCAAACGACGTGAAAAGCATGCCGATGCTGCTCTTTTTAGCACCCGCACATGGATTTGTGCCAAAGCGCGTTTTAAGCATGCGCATGCATCTTTTGGTAGACGCGGACGCAGTTTTCTGCAAAACCACACGATATGCATGCAAATGGTGCTTTTGGCACAACGCGCGCGTGGATTTCTACCAAACGACGTGAAAAGCATGCCGATGCTGCTCTTTTTAGCACCCGCACATGTATTTGTGCCAAAACGCGTTTTAAGCATGCGCATGCATCTTTTGGTAGACGCGGACGCAGTTTTCTGCAAAACCACACGATATGCATGCAAATGGTGCTTTTGGCAGAACGCGTGCGTGGATTTCTACCAAACGACGTGAAAAGCATGCCGATGCTGCTCTTTTTAGCACCCGCACATGGATTTGTGCCAAAACGCGTTTTTAGCATGCGCATGCATCTTTTGGTAGACGCGGACGCAGTTTTCTGCAAAACCACACGATATGCATGCAAATGGTGCTTTTGGCAGAACGCGCGCGTGGATTTCTACCAAACGACGTGAAAAGCATGCCGATGCTGCTCTTTTTAGCACGCGCACATGGATTTGTGCCAAAACGCGTTTTATGCATGCGCATGCATCTTTTGGTAGACGCGGACGCAGTTTTCTGCAAAACCACACGATATGCATGCAAATGGTGCTTTTGGCAGAACGCGCGCGTGGATTTCTACCAAACGACGTGAAAAGCATGCCGATGCTGCTCTTTTTAACATCCGCACATGGATTTGTGCCAAAGCGCGTTTTAAGCATGCGCATGCATCTTTTGGTAGACGCGGACGCAGTTTTCTGCAAAACCACACGATAGGCATGCAAATGGTGCTTTTGGCACAACGCGCGCGTGGATTTCTACCAAACGACGTGAAAAGCATGCCGATGCTGCTCTTTTTAGCACCCGCACATGGATTTGTGCCAAAACGCGTTTTTAGCATGCGCATGTATCTTTTGGTAGACGCGGACGCAGTTTTCTGCAAAACCACACGATAGGCATGCAAATGGTGCTTTTGGCAGAACGCGCGCGTGGATTTCTACCAAACGACGTGAAAAGCATGCCGATGCTGCTCTTTTTAGCACCCGCACATGGATTTGTGCCAAAACGCGTTTTAAGCATGCGCATGCATCTTTTGGTAGACGCGGACGCAGTTTTCTGCAAAACCACACGATAGGCATGCAAATGGTGCTTTTGGCAGAACGCGCGCGTGGATTTCTACCAAACGACATGAAAAGCATGCCGATGCTGCTCTTTTTAGCACCCGCACATGGATTTGTGCCAAAACGCGTTTTTAGCATGTGCATGCATCTTTTGGTAGACGCAGACGCAGTTTTCTGCAAAACCACACGATATGCATGCAAATGGTGCTTTTGGCACAACGCGCGCGTGGATTTCTACCAAACGACGTGAAAAGCATGCCGATGCTGCTCTTTTTAGCACCCGCACATGGATGGGTGCCAAAACGCGTTTTAAGCATGCGCATGCATCTTTGGTAGACGCGGACGCAGTTTTGTGCAAAACCACACGATATGCATGCAAATGGTGCTTTTGGCAGAACGCGCGCGTGGATTTCTACCAAACGACGTGAAAAGCATGCCGATGCTGCTCTTTTTAGCACCCGCACATGGATTTGTGCCAATACGCGTTTTTAGCATGCGCATGCATCTTTTGGTAGACGCGGACGCAGTGTTCTGCAAAACCACACGATAGGCATGCAAATGGTGCTTTTGGCAGAACGCGCGCGTGGATTTCTACCAAACGACGTGAAAAGCATGCCGATGCTGCTCTTTTTAGCACCCGCACATGGATTTGTGCCAAAACGCGTTTTAAGCATGCGCATGCATCTTTTGGTAGACGCGGACGCAGTTTTCTGCAAAACCACACGATAGGCATGCAAATGGTGCTTTTGGCAGAACGCGCGCGTGGATTTCTACCAAACGACGTGAAAAGCATGCCGATGCTGCTCTTTTTAGCACCCGCACATGGATTTGTGCCAAAACGCGTTTTTAGCATGTGCATGCATGTTTTGGTAGACGCAGACGCAGTTTTCTGCAAAACCACACGATATGCATGCAAATGGTGCTTTTGGCACAACGCGCGCGTGGATTTCTACCAAACGACGTGAAAAGCATGCCGATGCTGCTCTTTTTAACATCCGCACATGGATTTGTGCCAAAGCGCGTTTTAAGCATGCGCATGCATCTTTTGGTAGACGCGGACGCAGTTTTCTGCAAAACCACACGATAGGCATGCAAATGGTGCTTTTGGCAGAACGCGCGCGTGGATTTCTATCAAACGACGTGAAAAGCATGCCGATGCTGCTCTTTTTAGCACCCGCACATGGATTTGTGCCAAAACGCGTTTTTAGCATGCACATGCATCTTTTGGTAGACGCGGACGCAGTTTTCTGCAAAACCACACGATATGCATGCAAATGGTGGTTTTGGCAGAACGCGCGCGTTGATTTCTACCAAACGACGTGAAAAGCATGCCGATGCTGCTCTTTTTAGCACCCGCACATGGATTTGTGCCAAAACGCGTTTTTAGCATGTGCATGCATCTTTTGGTAGACGCGGACGCAGTTTTCTGCAAAACCACACGATATGCATGCAAATGGTGCTTTTGGCAGAACGCGCGCGTGGATTTCTACCAAACGACGTGAAAAGCATGCCGATGCTGCTCTTTTTAGCATCCGCACATGGATTTGTGCCAAAGCGCGTTTTAAGCATGCGCATGCATCTTTTGGTAGACGCGGACGCAGTTTTCTGCAAAACCACACGATATGCATGCAAATGGTGCTTTTGGCACAACGCGCGCGTGGATTTCTACCAAACGACGTGAAAAGCATGCCGATGCTGCTCTTTTTAGCACCCGCACATGTATTTGTGCCAAAACGCGTTTTAAGCATGCGCATGCATCTTTTGGTAGACGCGGACGCAGTTTTCTGCAAAACCACACGATATGCATGCAAATGGTGCTTTTGGCAGAACGCGCGCGTGGATTTCTACCAAACGACGTGAAAAGCATGCCGATGCTGCTCTTTTTAGCACCCGCACATGGATTTGTGCCAAAACGCGTTTTTAGCATGCGCATGCATCTTTTGGTAGACGCGGACGCAGTTTTCTGCAAAACCACACGATATGCATGCAAATGGTGCTTTTGGCAGAACGCGCGCGTGGATTTCTACCAAACGACGTGAAAAGCATGCCGATGCTGCTCTTTTTAGCACGCGCACATGGATTTGTGCAAAAACGCGTTTTATGCATGCGCATGCATCTTTTGGTAGACGCGGACGCAGTTTTCTGCAAAACCACACGATATGCATGCAAATGGTGCTTTTGGCAGAACGCGCGCGTGGATTTCTACCAAACGACGTGAAAAGCATGCCGATGCTGCTCTTTTTAACATCCGCACATGGATTTGTGCCAAAGCGCGTTTTAAGCATGCGCATGCATCTTTTGGTAGACGCGGACGCAGTTTTCTGCAAAACCACACGATAGGCATGTAAATGGTGCTTTTGGCACAACGCGCGCGTGGATTTCTACCAAACGACGTGAAAAGCATGCCGATGCTTCTCTTTTTAGCACCCGCACATGGATTTGTGCCAAAACGCGTTTTTAGCATGCGCATGTATCTTTTGGTAGACGCGGACGCAGTTTTCTGCAAAACCACACGATAGGCATGCAAATGGTGCTTTTGGCAGAACGCGCGCGTGGATTTCTACCAAACGACGTGAAAAGCATGCCGATGCTGCTCTTTTTAGCACCCGCACATGGATTTGTGCCAAAACGCGTTTTAAGCATGCGCATGCATCTTTTGGTAGACGCGGACGCAGTTTTCTGCAAAACCACAGATAGGCATGCAAATGGTGCTTTTGGCAGAACGCGCGCGTGGATTTCTACCAAACGACGTGAAAAGCATGCCGATGCTGCTCTTTTTAGCACCCGCACATGGATTTGTGCCAAAACGCGTTTTTAGCATGTGCATGCATGTTTTGGTAGACGCAGACGCAGTTTTCTGCAAAACCACACGATATGCATGCAAATGGTGCTTTTGGCACAACGCGCGCGTGGATTTCTACCAAACGACGTGAAAAGCATGCCGATGCTGCTCTTTTTAGCACCCGCACATGGATGGGTGCCAAAACGCGTTTTAAGCATGCGCATGCATCTTTGGTAGACGCGGACGCAGTTTTGTGCAAAACCACACGATATGCATGCAAATGGTGCTTTTGGCAGAACGCGCGCGTGGATTTCTACCAAACGACGTGAAAAGCATGCCGATGCTGCTCTTTTTAGCACCCGCACATGGATTTGTGCCAATACGCGTTTTTAGCATGCGCATGCATCTTTTGGTAGACGCGGACGCAGTTTTCTGCAAAACCACACGATAGGCATGCAAATGGTGCTTTTGGCAGAACGCGCGCGTGGATTTCTACCAAACGACGTGAAAAGCATGCCGATGCTGCTCTTTTTAGCACCCGCACATGGATTTGTGACAAAACGCGTTTTAAGCATGCGCATGCATCTTTTGGTAGACGCGGACGCAGTTTTCTGCAAAACCACACGATAGGCATGCAAATGGTGCTTTTGGCAGAACGCGCGCGTGGATTTCTACCAAACGACGTGAAAAGCATGCCGATGCTGCTCTTTTTAGCACCCGCACATGGATTTGTGCCAAAACGCGTTTTTAGCATGTGCATGCATGTTTTGGTAGACGCAGACGCAGTTTTCTGCAAAACCACACGATATGCATGCAAATGGTGCTTTTGGCACAACGCGCGCGTGGATTTCTACCAAACGACGTGAAAAGCATGCCGATGCTGCTCTTTTTAGCACCCGCACATGGATGGGTGCCAAAACGCGTTTTAAGCATGCGCATGCATCTTTGGTAGACGCGGACGCAGTTTTGTGCAAAACCACACGATATGCATGCAAATGGTGCTTTTGGCAGAACGCGCGCGTGGATTTCTACCAAACGACGTGAAAAGCATGCCGATGCTGCTCTTTTTAGCACTCGCACATGGATTTGTGCCAATACGCGTTTTTAGCATGCGCATGCATCTTTTGGTAGACGCGGACGCAGTTTTCTGCAAAACCACACGATATGCATGCAAATGGTGCTTTTGGCAGAACGCGCGCGTGGATTTCTACCAAACGACGTGAAAAGCATGCCGATGCTGCTCTTTTTAGCATCCGCACATGGATCTGTGCCAAAGCGCGTTTTAAGCATGCGCATGCATCTTTTGGTAGACGCGGACGCAGTTTTCTGCAAAACCACACGATAGGCATGCAAATGGTGCTTTTGGCAGAACGCACGCGTGGATTTCTACCAAACGACGTGAAAAGCATGCCGATGCTGCTCTTTTTAACATCCGCACATGGATTTGTGCCAAAGCGCGTTTTAAGCATGCGCATGCATCTTTTGGTAGACGCGGACGCAGTTTTCTGCAAAACCACACGATAGGCATGCAAATGGTGCTTTTGGCAGAACGCGCGCGTGGATTTCTACCAAACGACGTGAAAAGCATGCCGATGCTGCTCTTTTTAGCACCCGCACATGGATTTGTGCCAAAACGCATTTTATGCATGCGCATGCATCTTTTGGTAGACGCGGACGCAGTTTTCTGCAAAACCACACGATAGGCATGCAAATGGTGCTTTTGGCATAACGCGCGCGTGGATTTCTACCAAACGACGTGAAAAGCATGCCGATGCTGCTCTTTTTAGCACCCGCACATGGATTTGTGCCAAAACGCGTTTTAAGCATGCGCATGCATCTTTTGGTAGACGCGGACGCAGTTTTCTACAAAACCACACGATATGCATGCAAATGGTGCTTTTGGCAGAACGCGCGCGTGGATTTCTACCAAACGACGTGAAAAGCATGCCGATGCTGCTCTTTTTAACATCCGCACATGGATTTGTGCCAAAACGAGTTTTAAGCATGCACATGCATCTTTTGGTAGACGCGGACGCACTTTTCTGCAAAACCACACAATAGGCATGCAAATGGTGCTTTTGGCAGAACGCGCGCGTGGATTTCTACCAAACGACGTGAAAAGCATGCCGATGCTGCTCTTTTTAGCACCCGCACATGGATTTGTGCCAAAACGCGTTTTAAGCATGCGCATGCATCTTTTGGTAGACGCGGACGCAGCTTTCTGCAAAACCACACGATATGCATGCAAATGGTGCTTTTGGCAGAACGCGCGCGTGGATTTCTACCAAACGACGTGAAAAGCATGCCGATGCTGCTCTTTTTAACATCCGCACATGGATTTGTGCCAAAGCGCGTTTTAAGCATGCGCATGCATCTTTTGGTAGACGCGGACGCAGTTTTCTGCAAAACCACACGATAGGCATGCAAATGGTGCTTTTGGCAGAACGCGCGCGTGGATTTCTACCAAACGACGTGAAAAGCATGCCGATGCTGCTCTTTTTAACATCCGCACATGGATTTGTGCCAAAGCGCGTTTTAAGCATGCGCATGCATCTTTTGGTAGACGCGGACGCAGTTTTCTGCAAAACCACACGATAGGCATGCAAATGGTGCTTTTGGCAGAACGCGCGCGTGGATTTCTACCAAACGACGTGAAAAGCATGCCGATGCTGCTCTTTTTAACATCCGCACATGGATTTGTGCCAAAGCGCGTTTTAAGCATGCGCATGCATATTTTGGTAGACGCGGACGCAGTTTTCTGCAAAACCACACGATAGGCATGCAAATGGTGCTTTTGGCAGAACGCGCGCGTGGATTTCTACCAAACGACGTGAAAAGCGTGCCGATGCTGCTCTTTTTAACATCCGCACATGGATTTGTGCCAAAGCGCGTTTTAAGCATGCGCATGCATCTTTTGGTAAACACGGACGCAGTTTTCTGCAAAACCATACGATAGGCATGCAAATGGTGCTTTTGGCAGAACGCGCGCGTGGATTTCTACCAAACGACGTGAAAAGCATGCCGATGCTGCTCTTTTTAACATCCGCACATGGATTTGTGCCAAAGCGCGTTTTAAGCATGCGCATGCATCTTTTGGTAGACGCGGACGCAGTTTTCTGCAAAACCACACGATAGGCATGCAAATGGTGCTTTTGGCAGAACGCGCGCGTGGATTTCTACCAAACGACGTGAAAAGAATGCCGATGCTGCTCTTTTTAGCACCCGCACATGGATTTGTGCCAAAACGCGTTTTAAGCATGCGCATGCATCTTTTGGTAGACGCGGACGCAGTTTTCTGCAAAACCACACGATAGGCATGCAAATGGTGCTTTTGGCAGAACGCGCGCGTGGATTTCTACCAAACGACGTGAAAAGCATGCCGATGCTGCTCTTTTTAGCACCCGCACATGGATTTGTGCCAAAACGCGTTTTTAGCATGTGCATGCATGTTTTGGTAGACGCAGACGCAGTTTTCTGCAAAACCACACGATATGCATGCAAATGGTGCTTTTGGCACAACGCGCGCGTGGATTTCTACCAAACGACGTGAAAAGCATGCCGATGCTGCTCTTTTTAGCACCCGCACATGGATGGGTGCCAAAACGCGTTTTAAGCATGCGCATGCATCTTTGGTAGACGCGGACGCAGTTTTGTGCAAAACCACACGATATGCATGCAAATGGTGCTTTTGGCAGAACGCGCGCGTGGATTTCTACCAAACGACGTGAAAAGCATGCCGATGCTGCTCTTTTTAGCACTCGCACATGGATTTGTGCCAATACGCGTTTTTAGCATGCGCATGCATCTTTTGGTAGACGCGGACGCAGTTTTCTGCAAAACCACACGATATGCATGCAAATGGTGCTTTTGGCAGAACGCGCGCGTGGATTTCTACCAAACGACGTGAAAAGCATGCCGATGCTGCTCTTTTTAGCATCCGCACATGGATCTGTGCCAAAGCGCGTTTTAAGCATGCGCATGCATCTTTTGGTAGACGCGGACGCAGTTTTCTGCAAAACCACACGATAGGCATGCAAATGGTGCTTTTGGCAGAACGCACGCGTGGATTTCTACCAAACGACGTGAAAAGCATGCCGATGCTGCTCTTTTTAACATCCGCACATGGATTTGTGCCAAAGCGCGTTTTAAGCATGCGCATGCATCTTTTGGTAGACGCGGACGCAGTTTTCTGCAAAACCACACGATAGGCATGCAAATGGTGCTTTTGGCAGAACGCGCGCGTGGATTTCTACCAAACGACGTGAAAAGCATGCCGATGCTGCTCTTTTTAGCACCCGCACATGGATTTGTGCCAAAACGCATTTTATGCATGCGCATGCATCTTTTGGTAGACGCGGACGCAGTTTTCTGCAAAACCACACGATAGGCATGCAAATGGTGCTTTTGGCATAACGCGCGCGTGGATTTCTACCAAACGACGTGAAAAGCATGCCGATGCTGCTCTTTTTAGCACCCGCACATGGATTTGTGCCAAAACGCGTTTTAAGCATGCGCATGCATCTTTTGGTAGACGCGGACGCAGTTTTCTACAAAACCACACGATATGCATGCAAATGGTGCTTTTGGCAGAACGCGCGCGTGGATTTCTACCAAACGACGTGAAAAGCATGCCGATGCTGCTCTTTTTAACATCCGCACATGGATTTGTGCCAAAACGAGTTTTAAGCATGCACATGCATCTTTTGGTAGACGCGGACGCACTTTTCTGCAAAACCACACAATAGGCATGCAAATGGTGCTTTTGGCAGAACGCGCGCGTGGATTTCTACCAAACGACGTGAAAAGCATGCCGATGCTGCTCTTTTTAGCACCCGCACATGGATTTGTGCCAAAACGCGTTTTAAGCATGCGCATGCATCTTTTGGTAGACGCGGACGCAGCTTTCTGCAAAACCACACGATATGCATGCAAATGGTGCTTTTGGCAGAACGCGCGCGTGGATTTCTACCAAACGACGTGAAAAGCATGCCGATGCTGCTCTTTTTAACATCCGCACATGGATTTGTGCCAAAGCGCGTTTTAAGCATGCGCATGCATCTTTTGGTAGACGCGGACGCAGTTTTCTGCAAAACCACACGATAGGCATGCAAATGGTGCTTTTGGCAGAACGCGCGCGTGGATTTCTACCAAACGACGTGAAAAGCATGCCGATGCTGCTCTTTTTAACATCCGCACATGGATTTGTGCCAAAGCGCGTTTTAAGCATGCGCATGCATCTTTTGGTAGACGCGGACGCAGTTTTCTGCAAAACCACACGATAGGCATGCAAATGGTGCTTTTGGCAGAACGCGCGCGTGGATTTCTACCAAACGACGTGAAAAGCATGCCGATGCTGCTCTTTTTAACATCCGCACATGGATTTGTGCCAAAGCGCGTTTTAAGCATGCGCATGCATATTTTGGTAGACGCGGACGCAGTTTTCTGCAAAACCACACGATAGGCATGCAAATGGTGCTTTTGGCAGAACGCGCGCGTGGATTTCTACCAAACGACGTGAAAAGCGTGCCGATGCTGCTCTTTTTAACATCCGCACATGGATTTGTGCCAAAGCGCGTTTTAAGCATGCGCATGCATCTTTTGGTAAACACGGACGCAGTTTTCTGCAAAACCATACGATAGGCATGCAAATGGTGCTTTTGGCAGAACGCGCGCGTGGATTTCTACCAAACGACGTGAAAAGCATGCCGATGCTGCTCTTTTTAACATCCGCACATGGATTTGTGCCAAAGCGCGTTTTAAGCATGCGCATGCATCTTTTGGTAGACGCGGACGCAGTTTTCTGCAAAACCACACGATAGGCATGCAAATGGTGCTTTTGGCAGAACGCGCGCGTGGATTTCTACCAAACGACGTGAAAAGAATGCCGATGCTGCTCTTTTTAGCACCCGCACATGGATTTGTGCCAAAACGCGTTTTTAGCATGCACATGCATCTTTTGGTAGACGCGGACGCAGTTTTCTGCAAAACCACACGATATGCATGCAAATGGTGGTTTTGGCAGAACGCGCGCGTGGATTTCTACCAAACGACGTGAAAAGCATGCCGATGCTGCTCTTTTTAGCACCCGCACATGGATGTGTGCCAAAACGCGTTTTAAGCATGCGCATGCATCTTTTGGTACACGCGGACGCAGTTTTGTGCAAAACCACACGATATGCATGCAAATGGTGCTTTTGGCAGAACGCGCGCGTGGATTTCTACCAAACGACGTGAAAAGCATGCCGATGCTGCTCATTTTAACATCCGCACATGGATTTGTGCCAAAGCGCGTTTTAAGCATGCGCATGCATCTTTTGGTAGACGCGGACGCAGTTTTCTGCAAAACCACACGGTAGGCTTTTGGCAGAACGCGCGCGTGGATTTCTACCAAACGACGTGAAAAGCATGCCGATGCTGCTCTTCTTAACATCCGCACATGGATTTGTGCCAAAGCGCGTTTTAAGCATGCGCATGCATCTTTTGGTAAACACGGACGCAGTTTTCTGTAAAACCATACGATAGGCATGCAAATGGTGCTTTTGGCAGAACGCGCGCGTGGATTTCTACCAAACGACGTGAAAAGCATGCCGATGCTGCTCTTTTTAACATCCGCACATGGATTTGTGCCAAAGCGCGTTTTAAGCATGCGCATGCATCTTTTGGTAGACGCGGACGCAGTTTTCTGCAAAACCACACGATAGGCATGCAAATGGTGCTTTTGGCAGAACGCGCGCGTGGATTTCTACCAAACGACGTGAAAAGAATGCCGATGCTGCTCTTTTTAGCACCCGCACATGGATTTGTGCCAAAACGCGTTTTTAGCATGCACATGCATCTTTTGGTAGACGCGGACGCAGTTTTCTGCAAAACCACACGATATGCATGCAAATGGTGGTTTCGGCAGAACGCGCGCGTGGATTTCTACCAAACGACGTGAAAAGCATGCCGATGCTGCTCTTTTTAGCACCCGCACATGGATTTGTGCCAAAACGCGTTTTTAGCATGTGCATGCATCTTTCGGTAGACGCGGACGCAGTTTTCTGCAAAACCACACGATATGCATGCAAATGGTGCTTTTGGCACAACGCGCGCGTGGATTTCTACCAAACGACGTGAAAAGCATGCCGATGCTGCTCTTTTTAGCACCCGCACATGGATTTGTACCAAAACGCGTTTTAAGCATGCGCATGCATCTTTTGGTAGACGCGGACGCAGTTTTCTGCAAAACCACACGATATGCATGCAAATGGTGCTTTTGGTAGAACGCGCGCGTGAATTTCTACCAAACGACGTGAAAAGCATGCCGATGCTGCTCTTTTTAGCACCCGCACATGGATTTGTGCCAAAGCGCGTTTTAAGCATGCGCATGCATCTTTTGGTAGACGCGGACGCAGTTTTCTGCAAAACCACACGATAGGCATGCAAATGGTGCTTTTGGCAGAACGCGCGCGTGGATTTCTACCAAACGACGTGAAAAGCATGCCGATGCTGCTCATTTTAACATCCGCACATGGATTTGTGCCAAAGCGCGTTTTAAGCATGCGCATGCATCTTTTGGTAGACGCGGACGCAGTTTTCTGCAAAACCACACGATAGGCTTTTGGCAGAACGCGCGCGTGGATTTCTACCAAACGACGTGAAAAGCATGCCGATGCTGCTCTTTTTAGCACCCGCACATGTATTTGTGCCAAAACGCGTTTTTAGCATGCACATGCATCTTTTGGTAGACGCGGACGCAGTTTTCTGCAAAACCACACGATATGCATGCAAATGGTGGTTTTGGCAGAACGCGCGCGTGGATTTCTACCAAACGACGTGAAAAGCATGCCGATGCTGCTCTTTTTAGCACCCGCACATGGATTTGTGCCAAAACGCGTTTTTAGCATGTGCATGCATCTTTTGGTAGACGCGGACGCAGTTTTCTGCAAAACCATACGATAGGCATGCAAATGGTGCTTTTGGCAGAACGCGCGCGTGGATTTCTACCAAACGACGTGAAAAGCATGCCGATGCTGCTCTTTTTAACATCCGCACATGGATTTGTGCCAAAGCGCGTTTTAAGCATGCGCATGCATCTTTTGGTAGACGCGGACGCAGTTTTCTGCAAAACCACACGATAGGCATGCAAATGGTGCTTTTGGCAGAACGCGCGCGTGGATTTCTACCAAACGACGTGAAAAGAATGCCGATGCTGCTCTTTTTAGCACCCGCACATGGATTTGTGCCAAAACGCGTTTTTAGCATGCACATGCATCTTTTGGTAGACGCGGACGCAGTTTTCTGCAAAACCACACGATATGCATGCAAATGGTGGTTTTGGCAGAACGCGCGCGTGGATTTCTACCAAACGACGTGAAAAGCATGCCGATGCTGCTCTTTTTAACATCCGCACATGGATTTGTGCCAAAGCGCGTTTTAAGCATGCGCATGCATCTTTTGGTAAACACGGACGCAGTTTTCTGCAAAACCATACGATAGGCATGCAAATGGTGCTTTTGGCAGAACGCGCGCGTGGACTTCTACCAAACGACGTGAAAAGCATGCCGATGCTGCTCTTTTTAACATCCGCACATGGATTTGTGCCAAAGCGCGTTTTAAGCATGCGCATGCATCTTTTGGTAGACGCGGACGCAGTTTTCTGCAAAACCACACGATAGGCATGCAAATGGTGCTTTTGGCAGAACGCGCGCGTGGATTTCTACCAAACGACGTGAAAAGAATGCCGATGCTGCTCTTTTTAGCACCCGCACATGGATTTGTGCCAAAACGCGTTTTTAGCATGCACATGCATCTTTTGGTAGACGCGGACGCAGTTTTCTGCAAAACCACACGATAGGCATGCAAATGGTGCTTTTGGCAGAACGCGCGCGTGGATTTCTACCAAACGACGTGAAAAGCATGCCGATGCTGCTCATTTTAACATCCGCACATGGATTTGTGCCAAAGCGCGTTTTAAGCATGCGCATGCATCTTTTGGTAGACGCGGACGCAGTTTTCTGCAAAACCACACGATAGGCTTTTGGCAGAACGCGCGCGTGGATTTCTACCAAACGACGTGAAAAGCATGCCGATGCTGCTCTTTTTAGCACCCGCACATGGATTTGTGCCAAAACGCGTTTTTAGCATGCACATGCATCTTTTGGTAGACGCGGACGCAGTTTTCTGCAAAACCACACGATATGCATGCAAATGGTGGTTTGGGCAGAACGCGCGCGTGGATTTCTACCAAACGACGTGAAAAGCATGCCGATGCTGCTCTTTTTAGCACCCGCGCATGGATTTGTGCCAAAACGCGTTTTTAGCATGTGCATGCATCTTTTGGTAGACGCGGACGCAGTTTTCTGCAAAACCACACGATATGCATGCAAATGGTGCTTTTGGCACAACGCGCGCGTGGATTTCTACCAAACGACGTGAAAAGCATGCCGATGCTGCTCTTTTTAGCACCCGCACATGGATGTGTGCCAAAACGCGTTTTAAAGCATGCGCATGCATCTTTTGGTAGACGCGGACGCAGTTTTGTGCAAAACCACACGATATGCATGCAAATGGTGCTTTTGGCAGAACGCGCGCGTGGATTTCTACCAAACGACGTGAAAAGCATGCCGATGCTGCTCTTTTTAGCACCCGCACATGGATTTGTGCCAAAACGCGTTTTTAGCATGCGCATGCATCTTTTGGTAGACGCGGACGCAGTTTTCTGCAAAACCACACGATATGCATGCAAATGGTGCTTTTGGCAGAACGCGCGCGTGGATTTCTACCAAACGACGTGAAAAGCATGCCGATGCTGCTCTTTTTAGCATCCGCACATGGATTTGTGCCAAAGCGCGTTTTAAGCATGCGCATGCATCTTTTGGTAGACGCGGACGCAGTTTTCTGCAAAACCACACGATAGGCATGCAAATGGTGCTTTTGGCAGAACGCGCGCGTGGATTTCTACCAAACGACGTGAAAAGCATGCCGATGCTGCTCTTTTTAACATCCGCACATGGATTTGTGCCAAAGCGCGTTTTAAGCATGCGCATGCATCTTTTGGTAGACGCGGACGCAGTTTTCTGCAAAACCACACGATAGGCATGCAAATGGTGCTTTTGGCAGAACGCGCGCGTGGATTTCTACCAAACGACGTGAAAAGCATGCCGATGCTGCTCTTTTTAGCACCCGCACATGGATTTGTGCCAAAACGCGTTTTTAGCATGCACATGCATCTTTTGGTAGACGCGGACGCAGTTTTCTGCAAAACCACACGATATGCATGCAAATCGTGCTTTTGGCAGAACGCGCGCGTGGATTTCTACCAAACGACGTGAAAAGCATGCCGATGCTGCTCTTTTTAGCACCCGCACATGGATTTGTGCCAAAACGCGTTTTAAGTATGCGCATGCATCTTTTGGTAGACGCGGACGCAGTTTTCTGCAAAACCACACGATATGCATGCAAATGGTGCTTTTGGCAGAACGCGCGCGTGGATTTCTACCAAACGACGTGAAAAGCATGCCGATGCTGCTCTTTTTAGCACCCGCGCATGGATTTGTGCCAAAACGCGTTTTAAGCATGCGCATGCATCTTTTGGTAGACGCGGACGCAGTTTTCTGCAAAACCACACGATATGCATGCAAATGGTGCTTTTGGCAGAACGCGCGCGTGGATTTCTACCAAACGACGTGAAAAGCATGCCGATGCTGCTCTTTTTAGCACCCGCACATGGATTTGTGCCAAAACGCGTTTTATGCATGCGCATGCATCTTTTGGTAGACGCGGACGCAGTTTTCTGCAAAACCACACGATAGGCATGCAAATGGTGCTTTTGGCAGAACGCGCGCGTGGATTTCTACCAAACGACGTGAAAAGCATGCCGATGCTGCTCTTTTTAGCACCCGCACATGGATTTGTGCCAAAACGCGTTTTAAGCATGCGCATGCATATTTTGGTAGACGCGGACGCACTTTTCTGCAAAACCACACGATATGCATGCAAATGGTGCTTTTGGCAGAACGCGCGCGTGGATTTCTACCAAACGACGTGAAAAGCATGCCGATGCTGCTCTTTTTAGCACCCGCACATGGATTTGTGCCAAAACGCGTTTTAAGTATGCGCATGCATCTTTTGGTAGACGCGGACGCAGTTTTCTGCAAAACCACACGATATGCATGCAAATGGTGCTTTTGGCAGAACGCGCGCGTGGATTTCTACCAAACGACGTGAAAAGCATGCCGATGCTGCTCTTTTTAGCACCCGCGCATGGATTTGTGCCAAAACGCGTTTTAAGCATGCGCATGCATCTTTTGGTAGACGCGGACGCAGTTTTCTGCAAAACCACACGATATGCATGCAAATGGTGCTTTTGGCAGAACGCGCGCGTGGATTTCTACCAAACGACGTGAAAAGCATGCCGATGCTGCTCTTTTTAGCACCCGCACATGGATTTGTGCCAAAACGCGTTTTATGCATGCGCATGCATCTTTTGGTAGACGCGGACGCAGTTTTCTGCAAAACCACACGATAGGCATGCAAATGGTGCTTTTGGCAGAACGCGCGCGTGGATTTCTACCAAACGACGTGAAAAGCATGCCGATGCTGCTCTTTTTAGCACCCGCACATGGATTTGTGCCAAAACGCGTTTTAAGCATGCGCATGCATCTTTTGGTAGACGCGGACGCAGTTTTCTGCAAAACCACACGATATGCATGCAAATGGTGCTTTTGGCAGAACGCGCGCGTGGATTTCTACCAAACGACGTGAAAAGCATGCCGATGCTGCTCTTTTTAACATCCGCACATGGATTTGTGCCAAAGCGCGTTTTAAGCATGCGCATGCATCTTTTGGTAGACGCGGACGCAGTTTTCTGCAAAACCACACGATAGGCATGCAAATGGTGCTTTTGGCAGAACGCGCGCGTGGATTTCTACCAAACGACGTGAAAAGCATGCCGATGCTGCTCTTTTTAACATCCGCACATGGATTTGTGCCAAAGCGCGTTTTAAGCATGCGCATGCATCTTTGGTAGACGCGGACGCAGTTTTCTGCAAAACCACACGATAGGCATGCAAATGGTGCTTTTGGCAGAACGCGCGCGTGGATTTCTACCAAACGACGTGAAAAGCATGCCGATGCTGCTCTTTTTAACATCCGCACATGGATTTGTGCCAAAGCGCGTTTTAAGCATGCGCATGCATCTTTTGGTAGACGCGGACGCAGTTTTCTGCAAAACCACACGATAGGCATGCAAATGGTGCTTTTGGCAGAACGCGCGCGTGGATTTCTACCAAACGACGTGAAAAGCATGCCGATGCTGCTCTTTTTAGCACCCGCACATGTATTTGTGCCAAAACGCGTTTTAGGCATGCGCATGCATCTTTTGGTAGACGCGGACGCAGTTTTCTGCAAAACCACACGATATGCATGCAAATGGTGCTTTTGGCAGAACGCGCGCGTGGATTTCTACCAAACGACGTGAAAAGCATGACGATGCTGCTCTTTTTAACATCCGCACATGGATTTGTGCCAAAGCGCGTTTTAAGCATGCGCATGCATCTTTTGGTAGACACGGACGCAGTTTTCTGCAAAACCACACGATAGGCATGCAAATGGTGCTTTTGGCAGAACGCGCGCGTGGATTTCTACCAAACGACGTGAAAAGCATGCCGATGCTGCTCTTTTTAACATCCGCACATGGATTTGTGCCAAAGCGCGTTTTAAGCATGCGCATGCATCTTTTGGTAGACGCGGACGCAGTTTTCTGCAAAACCACACGATAGGCATGCAAATGGTGCTTTTGGCAGAACGCGCGCGTGGATTTCTACCAAACGACGTGAAAAGCATGCCGATGCTGCTCTTTTTAGCACCCGCACATGGATTTGTGCCAAAACGCGTTTTTAGCATGCACATGCATCTTTTGGTAGACCCGGACGCAGTTTTCTGCAAAACCACACGATATGCATGCAAATGGTGGTTTTGGCAGAACGCGCGCGTGGATTTCTACCAAACGACGTGAAAAGAATGCCGATGCTGCTCTTTTTAGCACCCGCACATGGATTTGTGCCAAAACGCGTTTTTAGCATGCACATGCATCTTTTGGTAGACGCGGACGCAGTTTTCTGCAAAACCACACGATATGCATGCAAATGGTGGTTTTGGCAGAACGCGCGCGTGGATTTCTACCAAACGACGTGAAAAGCATGCCGATGCTGCTCTTTTTAGCACCCGCACATGGATTTGTGCCAAAACGCGTTTTTAGCATGTGCATGCATCTTTTGGTAGACGCGGACGCAGTTTTCTGCAAAACCACACGATATGCATGCAAATGGTGCTTTTGGCACAACGCGCGCGTGGATTTCTACCAAACGACGTGAAAAGCATGCCGATGCTGCTCTTTTTAGCACCCGCTCATGGATTTGTGCCAAAACGCGTTTTAAGCATGCGCATGCATCTTTTGGTAGACGCGGACGCAGTTTTCTGCAAAACCACACGATATGCATGCAAATGGTGCTTTTGGTAGAACGCGCGCGTGAATTTCTACCAAACGACGTGAAAAGCATGCCGATGCTGCTCTTTTTACCATCCGCACATGGATTTGTGCCAAAGCGCGTTTTAAGCATGCGCATGCATCTTTTGGTAGACGCGGACGCAGTTTTCTGCAAAACCACACGATAGGCATGCAAATGGTGCTTTTGGCAGAACGCGCGCGTGGATTTCTACCAAACGACGTGAAAAGCATGCCGATGCTGCTCATTTTAACATCCGCACATGGATTTGTGCCAAAGCGCGTTTTAAGCATGCGCATGCATCTTTTGGTAGACGCGGACGCAGTTTTCTGCAAAACCACACGATAGGCTTTTGGCAGAACGCGCGCGTGGATTTCTACCAAACGACGTGAAAAGCATGCCGATGCTGCTCTTTTTAGCACCCGCACATGGATTTGTGCCAAAACGCGTTTTTAGCATGCACATGCATCTTTTGGTAGACGCGGACGCAGTTTTCTGCAAAACCACACGATATGCATGCAAATGGTGGTTTTGGCAGAACGCGCGCGTGGATTTCTACCAAACGACGTGAAAAGCATGCCGATGCTGCTCTTTTTAGCACCCGCACATGGATTTGTGCCAAAACGCGTTTTTAGCATGTGCATGCATCTTTTGGTAGACGCGGACGCAGTTTTCTGCAAAACCACACGATATGCATGCAAATGGTGCTTTTGGCACAACGCGCGCGTGGATTTCTACCAAACGACGTGAAAAGCATGCCGATGCTGCTCTTTTTAGCACCCGCACATGGATGTGTGCCAAAACGCGTTTTAAGCATGCGCATGCATCTTTTGGTAGACGCGGACGCAGTTTTGTGCAAAACCACACGATATGCATGCAAATGGTGCTTTTGGCAGAGCGCGCGCGTGGATTTCTACCAAACGACGTGAAAAGCATGCCGATGCTGCTCTTTTTAGCACCCGCACATGGATTTGTGCCAAAACGCGTTTTTAGCATGCGCATGCATCTTTTGGTAGACGCGGACGCAGTTTTCTGCAAAACCACACGATATGCATGCAAATGGTGCTTTTGGCAGAACGCGCGCGTGGATTTCTACCAAACGACGTGAAAAGCATGCCGATGCTGCTCTTTTTAGCATCCGCACATGGATTTGTGCCAAAGCGCGTTTTAAGCATGCGCATGCATCTTTTGGTAGACGCGGACGCAGTTTTCTGCAAAACCACACGATAGGCATGCAAATGGTGCTTTTGGCAGAACGCGCGCGTGGATTTCTACCAAACGACGTGAAAAGCATGCCGATGCTGCTCTTTTTAACATCCGCACATGGATTTGTGCCAAAGCGCGTTTTAAGCATGCGCATGCATCTTTTGGTAGACGCGGACGCAGTTTTCTGCAAAACCACACGATAGGCATGCAAATGGTGCTTTTGGCAGAACGCGCGCGTGGATTTCTACCAAACGACGTGAAAAGCATGCCGATGCTGCTCTTTTTAGCACCCGCACATGGATTTGTGCCAAAACGCGTTTTTAGCATGACATGCATCTTTTGGTAGACGCGGACGCAGTTTTCTGCAAAACCACACGATATGCATGCAAATCGTGCTTTTGGCAGAACGCGCGCGTGGATTTCTACCAAACGACGTGAAAAGCATGCCGATGCTGCTCTTTTTAGCACCCGCACATGGATTTGTGCCAAAACGCGTTTTAAGTATGCGCATGCATCTTTTGGTAGACGCGGACGCAGTTTTCTGCAACACCACACGATATGCATGCAAATGGTGCTTTTGGCAGAACGCGCGCGTGGATTTCTACCAAACGACGTGAAAAGCATGCCGATGCTGCTCTTTTTAGCACCCGCGCATGGATTTGTGCCAAAACGCGTTTTAAGCATGCGCATGCATCTTTTGGTAGACGCGGACGCAGTTTTCTGCAAAACCGCACGATATGCATGCAAATGGTGCTTTTGGCAGAACGCGCGCGTGGATTTCTACCAAACGACGTGAAAAGCATGCCGATGCTGCTCTTTTTAGCACCCGCACATGGATTTGTGCCAAAACGCGTTTTATGCATGCGCATGCATCTTTTGGTAGACGCGGACGCAGTTTTCTGCAAAACCACACGATAGGCATGCAAATGGTGCTTTTGGCAGAACGCGCGCGTGGATTTCTACCAAACGACGTGAAAAGCATGCCGATGCTGCTCTTTTTAACATCCGCACATGGATTTGTGCCAAAGCGCGTTTTAAGCATGCGCATGCATCTTTTGGTAGACGCGGACGCAGTTTTCTGCAAAACCACACGATAGGCATGCAAATGGTGCTTTTGGCACAACGCGCGCGTGGATTTCTACCAAACGACGTGAAAAGCATGCCGATGCTGCTCTTTTTAGCACCCGCACATGGATGTGTGCCAAAACGCGTTTTAAGCATGCGCATGCATCTTTTGGTAGACGCGGACGCAGTTTTGTGCAAAACCACACGATATGCATGCAAATGGTGCTTTTGGCAGAGCGCGCGCGTGGATTTCTACCAAACGACGTGAAAAGCATGCCGATGCTGCTCTTTTTAGCACCCGCACATGGATTTGTGCCAAAACGCGTTTTTAGCATGCGCATGCATCTTTTGGTAGACGCGGACGCAGTTTTCTGCAAAACCACACGATATGCATGCAAATGGTGCTTTTGGCAGAACGCGCGCGTGGATTTCTACCAAACGACGTGAAAAGCATGCCGATGCGGCTCTTTTTAGCATCCGCACATGGATTTGTGCCAAAGCGCGTTTTAAGCATGCGCATGCATCTTTTGGTAGACGCGACGCAGTTTTCTGCAAAACCACACGATAGGCATGCAAATGGTGCTTTTGGCAGAACGCGCGCGTGGATTTCTACCAAACGACGTGAAAAGCATGCCGATGCTGCTCTTTTTAACATCCGCACATGGATTTGTGCCAAAGCGCGTTTTAAGCATGCGCATGCATCTTTTGGTAGACGCGGACGCAGTTTTCTGCAAAACCACACGATAGGCATGCAAATGGTGCTTTTGGCAGAACGCGCGCGTGGATTTCTACCAAACGACGTGAAAAGCATGCCGATGCTGCTCTTTTTAGCACCCGCACATGGATTTGTGCCAAAACGCGTTTTTAGCATGCACATGCATCTTTTGGTAGACGCGGACGCAGTTTTCTGCAAAACCACACGATATGCATGCAAATCGTGCTTTTGGCAGAACGCGCGCGTGGATTTCTACCAAACGACGTGAAAAGCATGCCGATGCTGCTCTTTTTAGCACCCGCACATGGATTTGTGCCAAAACGCGTTTTAAGTATGCGCATGCATCTTTTGGTAGACACGGACGCAGTTTCTGCAACACCACACGATATGCATGCAAATGGTGCTTTTGGCAGAACGCGCGCGTGGATTTCTACAAACGACGTGAAAAGCATGCCGATGCTGCTCTTTTTAGCACCCGCGCATGGATTTGTGCCAAAACGCGTTTTAAGCATGCGCATGCATCTTTTGGTAGACGCGGACGCAGTTTTCTGCAAAACCACACGATATGCATGCAAATGGTGCTTTTGGCAGAACGCGCGCGTGGATTTCTACCAAACGACGTGAAAAGCATGCCGATGCTGCTCTTTTTAACATCCGCACATGGATTTGTGCCAAAGCGCGTTTTAAGCATGCGCTTGCATCTTTTGGTAGACGCGGACGCAGTTTTCTGCAAAACCACACGATAGGCATGCAAATGGTGCTTTTGGCAGAACGCGCGCGTGGATTTCTACCAAACGACGTGAAAAGCATGCCGATGCTGCTCTTTTTAACATCCGCACATGGATTTGTGCCAAAGCGCGTTTTAAGCATGCGCATGCATCTTTTGGTAGACGCGGACGCAGTTTCTGCAAAACCACACGATAGGCATGCAAATGGTGCTTTTGGCAGAACCCGCGCGTGGATTTCTACCAAACGACGTGAAAAGCATGCCGATGCTGCTCTTTTTAACATCCGCACATGGATTTGTGCCAAAGCGCGTTTTAAGCATGCGCATGCATCTTTTGGTAGACGCGGACGCAGTTTTCTGCAAAACCACACGATAGGCATGCAAATGGTGCTTTTGGCAGAACGCGCGCGTGGATTTCTACCAAACGACGTGAAAAGCATGCCGATGCTGCTCTTTTAGCACCCGCACATGTATTTGTGCCAAAACGCGTTTTAGGCATGCGCATGCATCTTTTGGTAGACGCGGACGCAGTTTTCTGCAAAACCACACGATATGCATGCAAATGGTGCTTTTGGCAGAACGCGCGCGTGGATTTCTACCAAACGACGTGAAAAGCATGACGATGCTGCTCTTTTTAACATCCGCACATGGATTTGTGCCAAAGCGCGTTTTAAGCATGCGCATGCATCTTTTGGTAGACACGGACGCAGTTTTCTGCAAAACCACACGATAGGCATGCAAATGGTGCTTTTGGCAGAACGCGCGCGTGGATTTCTACCAAACGACGTGAAAAGCATGCCGATGCTGCTCTTTTTAACATCCGCACATGGATTTGTGCCAAAGCGCGTTTTAAGCATGCGCATGCATCTTTTGGTAGACGCGGACGCAGTTTTCTGCAAAACCACACGATAGGCATGCAAATGGTGCTTTTGGCAGAACGCGCGCGTGGATTTCTACCAAACGACGTGAAAAGCATGCCGATGCTGCTCTTTTTAGCACCCGCACATGGATTTGTGCCAAAACGCGTTTTTAGCATGCACATGCATCTTTTGGTAGACCCGGACGCAGTTTTCTGCAAAACCACACGATATGCATGCAAATGGTGGTTTTGGCAGAACGCGCGCGTGGATTTCTACCAAACGACGTGAAAAGAATGCCGATGCTGCTCTTTTTAGCACCCGCACATGGATTTGTGCCAAAACGCGTTTTTAGCATGCACATGCATCTTTTGGTAGACGCGGACGCAGTTTTCTGCAAAACCACACGATATGCATGCAAATGGTGGTTTTGGCAGAACGCGCGCGTGGATTTCTACCAAACGACGTGAAAAGCATGCCGATGCTGCTCTTTTTAGCACCCGCACATGGATTTGTGCCAAAACGCGTTTTTAGCATGTGCATGCATCTTTTGGTAGACGCGGACGCAGTTTTCTGCAAAACCACACGATATGCATGCAAATGGTGCTTTTGGCACAACGCGCGCGTGGATTTCTACCAAACGACGTGAAAAGCATGCCGATGCTGCTCTTTTTAGCACCCGCACATGGATTTGTGCCAAAACGCGGTTTAAGCATGCGCATGCATCTTTTGGTAGACGCGGACGCAGTTTTCTGCAAAACCACACGATATGCATGCAAATGGTGCTTTTGGTAGAACGCGCGCGTGAATTTCTACCAAACGACGTGAAAAGCATGCCGATGCTGCTCTTTTTACCATCCGCACATGGATTTGTGCCAAAGCGCGTTTTAAGCATGCGCATGCATCTTTTGGTAGACGCGGACGCAGTTTTCTGCAGAACCACACGATAGGCATGCAAATGGTGCTTTTGGCAGAACGCGCGCGTGGATTTCTACCAAACGACGTGAAAAGCATGCCGATGCTGCTCATTTTAACATCCGCACATGGATTTGTGCCAAAGCGCGTTTTAAGCATGCGCATGCATCTTTTGTTAGACGCGGACGCAGTTTTCTGCAAAACCACACGATAGGCTTTTGGCAGAACGCGCGCGTGGATTTCTACCAAACGACGTGAAAAGCATGCCGATGCTGCTCTTTTTAGCACCCGCACATGGATTTGTGCCAAAACGCGTTTTTAGCATGCACATGCATCTTTTGGTAGACGCGGACGCAGTTTTCTGCAAAACCACACGATATGCATGCAAATGGTGGTTTTGGCAGAACGCGCGCGTGGATTTCTACCAAACGACGTGAAAAGCATGCCGATGCTGCTCTTTTTAGCACCCGCACATGGATTTGTGCCAAAACGCGTTTTTAGCATGTGCATGCATCTTTTGGTAGACGCGGACGCAGTTTTCTGCAAAACCATACGATATGCATGCAAATGGTGCTTTTGGCACAACGCGCGCGTGGATTTCTACCAAACGACGTGAAAAGCATGCCGATGCTGCTCTTTTTAGCACCCGCACATGGATGTGTGCCAAAACGCGTTTTAAGCATGCGCATGCATCTTTTGGTAGACGCGGACGCAGTTTTGTGCAAAACCACACGATATGCATGCAAATGGTGCTTTTGGCAGAACGCGCGCGTGGATTTCTACCAAACGACGTGAAAAGCATGCCGATGCTGCTCTTTTTAGCACCCGCACATGGATTTGTGCCAAAACGCGTTTTTAGCATGCGCATGCATCTTTTGGTAGACGCGGACGCAGTTTTCTGCAAAACCACACGATATGCATGCAAATGGTGCTTTTGGCAGAACGCGCGCGTGGATTTCTACCAAACGACGTGAAAAGCATGCCGATGCTGCTCTTTTTAGCACCCGCACATGGATTTGTGCCAAAACGCGTTTTATGCATGCGCATGCATCTTTTGGTAGACGCGGACGCAGTTTTCTGCAAAACCACACGATATGCATGCAAATGGTGCTTTTGGCAGAACGCGCGCGTGGATTTCTACCAAACGACGTGAAAAGCATGCCGATGCTGCTCTTTTTAACATCCGCACATGGATTTGTGCCAAAACGCGTTTTAAGCATGCGCATGCATCTTTTGGTAGACGCGGACGCAGTTTTCTGCAAAACCACACGATAGGCATGCAAATGGTGCTTTTGGCAGAACGCGCGCGTGGATTTCTACCAAACGACGTGAAAAGCATGCCGATGCTGCTCTTTTTAGCACCCGCACATGGATTTGTGCCAAAACGCGTTTTAAGCATGCGCATGCATCTTTTGGTAGACGCGGACGCAGTTTTCTGCAAAACCACACGATATGCATGCAAATGGTGCTTTTGGCAGAACGCGCGCGTGGATTTCTACCAAACGACGTGAAAAGCATGCCGATGCTGCTCTTTTTAACATCCGCACATGGATTTGTGCCAAAGCGCGTTTTAAGCATGCGCATGCATCTTTTGGTAGACGCGGACGCAGTTTTCTGCAAAACCACACGACAGGCATGCAAATGGTGCTTTTGGCAGAACGCGCGCGTGGATTTCTACCAAACGACGTGAAAAGCATGCCGATGCTGCTCTTTTTAGCACCCGCACATGGATTTGTGCCAAAACGCGTTTTAAGCATGCGCATGCATCTTTTGGTAGACGCGGACGCAGTTTTCTGCAAAACCACACGATATGCATGCAAATGGTGCTTTTGGCAGAACGCGCGCGTGGATTTCTACCAAACGACGTGAAAAGCATGCCGATGCTGCTCTTTTTAACATCCGCACATGGATTTGTGCCAAAGCGCGTTTTAAGCATGCGCATGCATCTTTTGGTAGACGCGGACGCAGTTTTCTGCAAAACCACACGATAGGCATGCAAATGGTGCTTTTGGCAGAACGCGCGCGTGGATTTCTACCAAACGACGTGAAAAGCATGCCGATGCTGCTCTTTTTAACATCCGCACATGCATTTGTGCCAAAACGCGTTTTAAGCATGCGCATGCATCTTTTGGTACACGCGGACGCAGTTTTCTGCAAAACCACACGATAGGCATGCAAATGGTGCTTTTGGCAGAACGCGCGCGTGGATTTCTACCAAACGACGTGAAAAGCATGCCGATGCTGCTCTTTTTAGCACCCGCACATGTATTTGTGCCGAAACGCGTTTTAAGCATGCGCATGCATCTTTTGGTAGACGCGGACGCAGTTTTCTGCAAAACCACACGATATGCTTGCAAATGGTGCTTTTGGCAGAACGCGTGCGTGGATTTCTACCAAACGACGTGAAAAGCATGCCGATGCTGCTCTTTTTAACATCCGCACATGGATTTGTGCCAAAGCGCGTTTTAAGCATGCGCATGCATATTTTGGTAGACGCGGACGCAGTTTTCTGCAAAACCACACGATAGGCATGCAAATGGTGCTTTTGGCAGAACGCGCGCGTGGATTTCTACCAAACGACGTGAAAAGCATGCCGATGCTGCTCTTTTTAACATCCGCACATGGATTTGTGCCAAAGCGCGTTTTAAGCATGCGCATGCATCTTTTGGTAGACGCGGACGCAGTTTTCTGCAAAACCACACGATAGGCATGCAAATGGAGCTTTTGGCAGAACGCGCGCGTGGATTTCTACCAAACGACGTGAAAAGCATGCCGATGCTGCTCTTTTTAGCACCCGCACATGGATTTGTGCCAAAACGCGTTTTTAGCATGCGCATGCATCTCTTGGTAGACGCGGACGCAGTTTTCAGCAAAACCACACGATATGCATGCAAATGGTGGTTTTGGCAGAACGCGCGCGTGGATTTCTACCAAACGACGTGAAAAGCATGCCGATGCTGCTCTTTTTAGCACCCGCACATGGATTTGTGCCAAAACGCGTTTTAAGCATGCGCATGCATCTTTTGGTAGACGCGGACGCAGTTTTCTGCAAAACCACACGATATGCATGCAAATGGTGCTTTTGGCAGAACGCGCGCGTGGATTTCTACCAAACGACGTGAAAAGCATGCCGATGCTGCTCTTTTTAGCACCCGCACATGGATTTGTGCCAAAACGCGTTTTAAGCATGCGCATGCATCTTTTGGTAGACGCGGACGCAGTTTTCTGCAAAACCACACGATATGCATGCAAATGGTGCTTTTGGCAGAACGCGCGCGTGGATTTCTACCAAACGACGTGAAAAGCATGCCGATGCTGCTCTTTTTAACATCCGCACATGGATTTGTGCCAAAGCGTGTTTTAAGCATGCGCATGCATCTTTTGGTAGACGCGGACGCAGTTTTCTGCAAAACCACACGATAGGCATGCAAATGGTGCTTTTGGGAGAACGCGCGCGTGGATTTCTACCAAACGACGTGAAAAGCATGCCGATGCTGCTCTTTTTAGCACCCGCACATGGATTTGTGCCAAAACGCGTTTTAAGCATGCGCATGCATCTTTTGGTAGACGCGGACGCAGTTTTCTGCAAAACCACACGATATGCTTGCAAATGGTGCTTTTGGCAGAACGCGTGCGTGGATTTCTACCAAACGACGTGAAAAGCATGCCGATGCTGCTCTTTTTAACATCCGCACATGGATTTGTGCCAAAGCGCGTTTTAAGCATGCGCATGCATATTTTGGTAGACGCGGACGCAGTTTTCTGCAAAACCACACGATAGGCATGCAAATGGTGCTTTTGGCAGAACGCGCGCGTGGATTTCTACCAAACGACGTGAAAAGCATGCCGATGCTGCTCTTTTTAACATCCGCACATGGATTTGTGCCAAAGCGCGTTTTAAGCATGCGCATGCATCTTTTGGTAGACGCGGACGCAGTTTTCTGCAAAACCACACGATAGGCATGCAATGGAGCTTTTGGCAGAACGCGCGCGTGGATTTCTACCAAACGACGTGAAAAGCATGCCGATGCTGCTCTTTTTAGCACCCGCACATGGATTTGTGCCAAAACGCGTTTTTAGCATGCGCATGCATCTCTTGGTAGACGCGGACGCAGTTTTCAGCAAACCACACGATATGCATGCAAATGGTGGTTTTGGCAGAACGCGCGTGGATTTCTACCAAACGACGTGAAAAGCATGCCGATGCTGCTCTTTTTAGCACCCGCACATGGATTTGTGCCAAAACGCGTTTTTAGCATGTGCATGCATCTTTTGGTAGACGCGGACGCAGTTTTCTGCAAAACCACACGAATGCATGCAAATGGTGCTTTTGGCACAACGCGCGCGTGGATTTCTACAAACGACGTGAAAAGCATGCCGATGCTGCTCTTTTTAGCACCCGCACATGGATTTGTGCCAAAACGCGTTTTAAGCATGCGCATGCATCTTTTGGTAGACGCGGACGCAGTTTTCTGCAAAACCACACGATATGCATGCAAATGGTGCTTTTGGCAGAACGCGCGCGTGGATTTCTACCAAACGACGTGAAAAGCATGCCGATGCTGCTCTTTTTAGCACCCGCACATGGATTTGTGCCAAAACGCGTTTTAAGCATGCGCATGCATCTTTTGGTAGACGCGACGCAGTTTTCTGCAAAACCACACGATATGCATGCAAATGGTGCTTTTGGCAGAACGCGCGCGTGGATTTCTACCAAACGACGTGAAAAGCATGCCGATGCTGCTCTTTTTAACATCCGCACATGGATTTGTGCCAAAGCGCGTTTTAAGCATGCGCATGCATCTTTTGGTAGACGCGGACGCAGTTTTCTGCAAAACCACACGATAGGCATGCAAATGGTGCTTTTGGGAGAACGCGCGCGTGGATTTCTACCAAACGACGTGAAAAGCATGCCGATGCTGCTCTTTTTAGCACCCGCACATGGATTTGTGCCAAAACGCGTTTTAAGCATGCGCATGCATCTTTTGGTAGACGCGGACGCAGTTTTTTGCAAAACCACACGATATGCATGCAAATGGTGCTTTTGGCAGAACGCGCGCGTGGATTTCTACCAAACGACGTGAAAAGCATGCCGATGCTGCTCTTTTTAACATCCGCACATGGATTTGTGCCAAAGCGCGTTTTAAGCATGCGCATGCATCTTTTGGTAGACGCGGACGCAGTTTTCTGCAAAACCACACGATAGGCATGCAAATGGTGCTTTTGGCAGAACGCGCGCGTGGATTTCTACCAAACGACGTGACAAGCATGCCGATGCTGCTCTTTTTAGCACCCGCACATGTATTTGTGCCAAAACGCGTTTTAAGCATGCGCATGCATCTTTTGGTAGACGCGGACGCAGTTTTCTGCAAAACCACACGATATGCATGCAAATGGTGCTTTTGGCAGAACGCGCGCGTGGATTTCTACCAAACGACGTGAAAAGCATGCCGATGCTGCTCTTTTTAACATCCGTTCATGGATTTGTGCCAAAGCGCGTTTTAAGCATGCGCATGCATCTTTTGGTAGACGCGGACGCAGTTTTCTGCAAAACCACACGATAGCATGCAAATGGTGCTTTTGGCAGAACGCGCGCGTGGATTTCTACCAAACGACGTGAAAAGCATGCCGATGCTGCTCTTTTTAGCACCCGCACATGGATTTGTGCCAAAGCGCGTTTTAAGCATGCGCATGCATCTTTTGGTAGACGCGGACGCAGTTTTCTGCAAAACCACACGATAGGCATGCAAATGGTGCTTTTGGCAGAACGCGCGCGTGGATTTCTACCAAACGACGTGAAAAGCATGCCGATGCTGCTCTTTTTAGCACCCGCACATGGATTTGTGCCAAACGCGTTTTTAGCATGCGCATGCATCTTTTGGTAGACGCGGACGCAGTTTTCTGCAAAACCACACGATATGCATGCAAATGGTGCTTTTGGCAGAACGCGCGCGTGGATTTCTACCAAACGACGTGAAAAGCATGCCGATGCTGCTCTTTTTAGCACCCGCACATGGATTTGTGCCAAAACGCGTTTTTAGCATGCGCATGCATCTTTTGGTAGACGCGGACGCAGTTTTCTGCAAAACCACACGCTATGCATGCAAATGGTGCTTTTGGCAGAACGCGCGCGTGGATTTCTACCAAACGACGTGAAAAGCATGCCGATGCTGCTCTTTTTAACATCCGCACATGGATTTGTGCCAAAGCGCGTTTTAAGCATGCGCATGCATCTTTTGGTAGACGCGGACGCAGTTTTCTGCAAAACCACACGATAGGCATGCAAATGGTGCTTTTGCAGAACGCGCGCGTGGATTTCTACCAAACGACGTGAAAAGCATGCCGATGCTGCTCTTTTTAGCACCCGCACATGTATTTGTGCCAAAACGCGTTTTAAGCATGCGCATGCATCTTTTGGTAGACGCGGACGCAGTTTTCTGCAAAACCACACGATATGCATGCAAATGGTGCTTTTGGCAGAACGCGCGCGTGGATTTCTACCAAACGACGTGAAAAGCATGCCGATGCTGCTCTTTTTAACATCGGTTCATGGATTTGTGCCAAAGCGCGTTTAAGCATGCGCATGCATCTTTTGGTAGACGCGGACGCAGTTTTCTGCAAAACCACACGATAGGCATGCAAATGGTGCTTTTTGGCAGAACGCGCGCGTGGATTTCTACCAAACGACGTGAAAAGCATGCCGATGCTGCTCTTTTTAGCACCCGCACATGGATTTGTGCCAAAGCGCGTTTTAAGCATGCGCATGCATCTTTTGGTAGACGCGGACGCAGTTTTCTGCAAAACCACACGATAGGCATGCAAATGGTGCTTTTGGCAGAACGCGCGCGTGGATTTCTACCAAACGACGTGAAAAGCATGCCGATGCTGCTCTTTTTAGCACCCGCACATGGATTTGTGCCAAAACGCGTTTTTAGCATGCGCATGCATCTTTTGGTAGACGCGGACGCAGTTTTCTGCAAAACCACACGATATGCATGCAAATGGTGCTTTTGGCAGAACGCGCGCGTGGATTTCTACCAAACGACGTGAAAAGCATGCCGATGCTGCTCTTTTTAGCACCCGCACATGGATTTGTGCCAAAACGCGTTTTAGCATGCGCATGCATCTTTTGGTAGACGCGGACGCAGTTTTCTGCAAAACCACACGCTATGCATGCAAATGGTGCTTTTGGCAGAACGCGCGCGTGGATTTCTACCAAACGACGTGAAAAGCATGCCGATGCTGCTCTTTTTAACATCCGCACATGGATTTGTGCCAAAGCGCGTTTTAAGCATGCGCATGCATCTTTTGGTAGACGCGGACGCAGTTTTCTGCAAAACCACACGATAGGCATGCAAATGGTGCTTTTGGCAGAACGCGCGCGTGGATTTCTACCAAACGACGTGAAAAGCATGCCGATGCTGCTCTTTTTAGCACCCGCACATGGATTTGTGCCAAAGCGCGTTTAAGCATGCGCATGCATCTTTTGGTAGACGCGGACGCAGTTTTCTGCAAAACCACACGATAGGCATGCAAATGGTGCTTTTGGCAGAACGCGCGCGTGGATTTCTACCAAACGACGTGAAAAGCATGCCGATGCTGCTCTTTTTAACATCCGCACATGGATTTGTGCCAAAGCGCGTTTTAAGCATGCGCATGCATCTTTTGTAGACGCGGACGCAGTTTTCTGCAAAACCACACGATAGGCATGCAATTGGTGCTTTTGGCAGAACGCGCGCGTGGATTTCTACCAAACGACGTGAAAAGCATGCCGATGCTGCTCTTTTTAGCACCCGCACATGTATCTGTGCCAAAACGCGTTTTAAGCATGCGCATGCATCTTTTGGTAGACGCGGACGCAGTTTTCTGCAAAACACACGATATGCATGCAAATGGTGCATTTGGCACAACGCGCGCGTGGATTTCTACCAAACGACGTGAAAAGCATGCCGATGCTGCTCTTTTAGCATCCGCACATGGATTTGTGCCAAAGCGCGTTTTAAGCATGCGCATGAATCTTTTGGTAGACGCAAACGCAGTTTTCTGCAAAACCACACGATAGGCATGCAAATGGTGCTTTTGGCAGAACGCGCGCGTGGATTTCTACCAAACGACGTGAAAAGCATGCCGATGCTGCTCTTTTTAACATCCGCACATGGATTTGTGCCAAAGCGCGTTTAAGCATGCGCATGCATCTTTTGGTAGACGCGGAAGCAGTTTTCTGCAAAACCACACGATAGGCATGCAAATGGTGCTTTTGCAGAACGCGCGCGTGGATTTCTACCAAACGACGTGAAAACCATGCCGATGCGGCTCTTTTTAACATCCGCACATGATTTGTGCCAAAGCGCGTTTTAAGCATGCGCATGCATCTTTTGGTAGACGCGGACGCAGTTTTCTGCAAAACCACACGATATGCATGCAAATGGTGCTTTTGGCAGAACGCGCGCGTGGATTTCTACCAAACGACGTGAAAAGCATGCCGATGCTGCTCTTTTTAGCACCCGCACATGGATTTGTGCGAAAGCGCGTTTTAAGCATGCGCATGCATCTTTTGGTAGACGCGGACGCAGTTTTCTGCAAAACCACACGATATGCATGCAAATGGTGCTTTTGGCAGAACGCGCGCGTGGATTTCTACCAAACGACGTGAAAAGCATGCCGATGCTGCTCTTTTTAACATCCGCACATGGATTTGTGCCAAAACGCGTTTTAAGCATGCGCATGCATCTTTTGGTAGACGCGGACGCAGTTTTCTGCAAAACCACACGATATGCATGCAAATGGTGCTTTTGGCAGAACGCGCGCGTGGATTTCTACCAAACGACGTGAAAAGCATGCCGATGCTGCTCTTTTTACATCCGCACATGGATTTGTGCCAAAACGCGTTTTAAGCATGCGCATGCATCTTTGGTAGACGCGGACGCACTTTTCTGCAAAACCACACGATAGGCATGCAAATGGTGCTTTTGGCAGAACGCGCGCGTGGATTTCTACCAAACGACGTGAAAAGCATGCCGATGCTGCTCTTTTTAGCACCCGCACATGGATTTGTGCCAAAACGCGTTTTAAGCATGCGCATGCATCTTTTGGTAGACGCGGACGCAGTTTTCTGCAAAACCACACGATATGCATGCAAATGGTGCTTTTGGCAGAACGCGCGCGTGGATTTCTACCAAACGACGTGAAAAGCATGCCGATGCTGCTCTTTTTAACATCCGCACATGGATTTGTGCCAAAGCGCGTTTTAAGCATGCGCATGCATCTTTGGTAGACGCGGACGCAGTTTTCTGCAAAACCACACGATAGGCATGCAAATGGTGCTTTTGGCAGAACGCGCGCGTGGATTTCTACCAAACGACGTGAAAAGCATGCCGATGCTGCTCTTTTAACATCCGCACATGGATTTGTGCCAAAGCGCGTTTAAGCATGCGCATGCATCTTTTGGTAGACGCGGACGCAGTTTTCTGCAAAACCACACGATAGGCATGCAAATGGTGCTTTTGGCAGAACGCGCGCGTGGATTTCTACCAAACGACGTGAAAAGCATGCCGATGCTGCTCTTTTTAACATCCGCACATGGATTTGTGCCAAAGCGCGTTTTAAAGCATGCGCATGCATCTTTTGGCAGACGCGGACGCAGTTTTCTGCAAAACCACACGATAGGCATGCAAATGGTGCTTTTGGCAGAACACGCGCGTGGATTTCTACCAAACGACGTGAAAAGCATGCCGATGCTGCTCTTTTTAGCACCCGCACATGTATTTGTGCCAAAACGCGTTTTTAAGCATGCGCATGCATCTTTTCGTAGACGCGGACGCAGTTTTCTGCAAAACCACACGATATGCATGCAAATGGTGCTTTTGGCAGAACGCGCGCGTGGATTTCTACCAAACGACGTGAAAAGCATGCCGATGCTGCTCTTTTTAACATCCGCACATGGATTTGTGCCAAAGCGCGTTTTAAGCATGCGCATGCATCTTTGGTAGACACGGACGCAGTTTTCTGCAAAACCACACGATAGGCATGCAAATGGTGCTTTTGGCAGAACGCGCGCGTGGATTTCTACCAAACGACGTGAAAAGCATGCCGATGCTGCTCTTTTTAGCACCCGCACATGGATTTGTGCCAAACGCGTTTTAAGCATGCGCATGCATCTTTTGGTAGACGCGGACGCAGTTTTCTGCAAAACCACACGATATGCATGCAAATGGTGCTTTTGGCAGAACGCGCGCGTGGATTTCTACCAAACGACGTCAAAAGCATGCCGATGCTGCTCTATTTAGCACCCGCACATGGATTTGTGCCAAAACGCGTTTTTAGCATGCGCATGCATCTTTTGGTAGACGCGGACGCAGTTTTCTGCAAAACCACACGATATGCATGCAAATGGTGCTTTTGGCAGAACGCGCGCGTGATTTCTACCAAACGACGTGAAAAGCATGCCGATGCTGCTCTTTTTAGCACCCGCACATGGATTTGTGCCAAAACGCGTTTTATGCATGCGCATGCATCTTTTGGTAGACGCGGACGCAGTTTTCTGCAAAACCACACGATATGCATGCAAATGGTGCTTTTGGCAGAACGCGCGCGTGGATTTCTACCAAACGACGTGAAAAGCATGCCGATGCTGCTCTTTTTAACATCCGCACATGGATTTGTGCCAAAGCGCGTTTTAAGCATGCGCATGTATCTTTTGGTAGACGCGGACGCAGTTTTCTGCAAAACCACACGATATGCATGCAAATGGTGCTTTTGGCAGAACGCGCGCGTGGATTTCTACCAAACGACGTGAAAAGCATGCCGATGCTGCTCTTTTTAGCACCCGCACATAGATTTGTGCCAAAACGCGTTTTATGCATGCGCATGCATCTTTGGTAGACGCGGACGCAGTTTCTGCAAAACCACACGATAGGCATGCAAATGGTGCTTTTGGCAGAACGCGCGCCTGGATTTCCTACCAAACGACGTGAAAAGCATGCCGATGCTGCTCTTTTAGCACCCGCACATGGATTTCTGCCAAAACGCGTTTTAAGCATGCGCATGCATATTTTGGTAGACGCGGACGCAGTTTTCTGCAAAACCACACGATATGCATGCAAATGTGCTTTTGGCAGAACGCGCGCGTGGATTTCTACCAAACGACGTGAAAAGCATGCCGATGCTGCTCTTTTTAACATCCGCACATGGATTTGTGCCAAAACGCGTTTTAAGCATGCGCATGCATCTTTTGGTAGACGCGGACGCACTTTTCTGCAAAACCACACGATAGGCATGCAAATGGTGCTTTTGGCAGAACGCGCGCGTGGATTTCTACCAAACGACGTGAAAAGCATGCCGATGCTGCTCTTTTTAGCACCCGCACATGGATTTGTGCCAAAA